>NW_027395851.1:0-16658 GCF_047715665.1 Aspergillus karnatakaensis | reverse complement strand
AATATTAAATATATAATTAATATAAATAATAATTTTAGTTATAATTTTAACTAGATAATAAATCTTTTATAATATTGATATTCCATAAGAGACTTTTAATTTAATAGGCTAGTAATTATACTTTATTTTAATAAGATCCTTACTTAAGAATAGTACTAGTTTTATATAAATATAAGATACTAGTATACTCTAGTCTTTATAAGCCCTTTTAATATAATATACTATAATACTATAACCCTTACTAGAAATATTAAGATTAATATAAAGTATCTTTTCTAGATTAAAATAAATAAAGAACTAAAAATATGTAAATTTACTTTATAAGTCCTAGAAAGTATCTAGTTTTTTTATTAATAGTTTAAATACATTGCCTTTAGTATACTCTTATTATTCTTATCTTTTTTAGGGTGCTAGTTTTAGTAATATTTTTTTTATTATTAAAATAGGTTAGTATATTTAGTATACTATTTAATATTATACTAAAACTAACTTCTAAGATTAAGATAGTATTTTAGGTCTTTTAGAGTTTAGGGAAATCCAAATATAAGTATAGCTTTAAGTTTTTTTACTAGAGTTATAAGGCCTAATATATTAACTTATTATTTTAGTAGTTTAATTAACAGGAATTCTAAAAATACTTTTATAAGCTTAATTTTAATATTAAAATTTTATAAATATTTCAAGACTTATTTTAAATATACTAAGTAAATATTATTAAAGTCTTTAAGTATAATAATAATATTATTAATATATATTTTATGGAATCTTTCAAAATTAGTTAAATATAGGTCTATCTAATATTAAATATGAAGGATATTATTAATAAATCCTATAATAATAATATTAAGTATCTTCTAACTATAATAGCTTATTATTACTAGCTATTTATAAAACTTATATTTTACTAGCTATTAGTAAAAGAACTTAGTAGTATTGACTATAAAAATATAATAATAATTATAAATAATTTCTTATTATATAAGAATAAGATAAAAGTTAGGCTTAACTTCTTAATTTACCTTATGTATATCTACTATAATATAACCCTTATATTTTAATTCTTTCTTATAAGGATCCTAAATTATTTACTAAATAATAAAAACTAGGTAGCCTAAAAATAAAGAACTAATTATTTATTCTATTTTTCTAAGATAGTAAAGTAGGTTGAAAGTATTATTAATATACTTATAGTTATTATTTAAAATATAATATATATATAATTTTAGAATATAATATTCCTAGCCTTTCTTAAGTAAGATTTTTATTTATTGAGATTTAGGGATTATTGTTATATTAATATTAGAATTATTGAGGTTTACCTAAATATTATATCTTGTTACTAGGTATTTATAGCACTGTATAATTATAAGATTAGAATTATAATTATAATAAATAATATTATTATTTAGTAGTATCTTTATTTTATTAATAAAAATATCTTACTTTACTAGTAGATTAGAAAAATTTATATAAGGTAGTTAAAATATATCTATAAATATAGTCTTATTATTATAGCCTGTGTCTATAATACTTATCTTTATTGAAACTCTTTATATATATACTATCTAATATTTAATATATTTTTAATACTACTATTTAGACTAATCATACTAAACTTAATAAATTTTATAAGCTAGTAAGTATTATTCTTATTAGTTAACTAGTTTTAAATATTTAGGCTAGAGATAAGATAACTATTACTAGAGATATAGATTAGTATTTTTAGCTAGTATTTTAATTATATTTAAGTAAGCTTAGTAACTTCAGCTTTAATTATATAAGTAATCATAAAATCTATATCTATTATTATTTCTAATTATATATAATAAGTAATAATTACAGGCAAGCTAGTTTCATTAATTATTTTAATAAAGAAGAATTTATAATTAATTAAATAAGTATAAACTATTATATTAGCTAATTCTAGTTTAAAAATATAGTTTTTACTCTTTAATAATATTTACTTAAGCTTTATAAGGATTCTTACTTATAAATATAGTAAAAGTATAATATGCTTAAAAATATAAGCAAGCTATTTTTCTATATAGTCTAATTTTATCTAGTACTTAAGTAAGAATTTAAAATTTTTATAAAATTTTAGAATACTTATTTAATAGTTATAGTCTAATAAGAAACCTTTATATATTAAGAACTTTATACTAACTAAAAACTTTATATTAAGACTATTAATTATATAGGTAGTAATATAAATATAAGTATATTAAAAGGTTTTATATATTATACTAAGGAAGTAAATGTAAAATATAATAATAATATTTAAGGGGTGCTTTAAACTAATATTATTAATTATAATTAATATTTTAGCTTTACTAATTTTAATATCTAGAATTATTTATAGAAAGTTATTATTCCCTATTAATTAAGAATAGCTAGTATCTAGATAGATTTACTTATATTTTCTTATAGTATTTAAACTAATAGTAACTAAAGTACTATATTATATATATAGTAATATAATATCAGGCTTCCTAATATAGTTAGAATTAATAATTTAAGTACTACCTATAAATATTATTAATATAATATAGTAAGTAATTAGCTAGTTATTAGTAGTAATAGCTATATACTTATAAATATACATATAAAACTAATTATTTAACTAGAATTTAGCTTTATAACTAGTATAAGTAACTATTATAGGGCTAGTATTTATAACTATAATAGAATTTTTAGTATTATAATTTTTAACTATAGTTATAGTACTAGTAATAAATACTTTAATATACTCTAGTTCTTCTTTATTAAACTTAACAGCTTTTACTTTATTAGCTTTAGTTTTTATAATATATTTTATATATTCTCTATAAAAAGTAGTTAGATTTTATAGTACTAAATAATATATAAATAGCTTAGGATATATCTAGTAAGTAATTAAACTATAGAAATTAATTAGTATTAACTTAATACTATAAGTAAACAGGTTTAATATCTCCTGGTTCTTAGTATTATAAGTATATATATTATTTCTTTACTAGTTCCATAGCTATTAATTCCTATAATTATTATTATTACTATACTAATTAGCAGGTGCTTGTAGTAGCAGTTATTATAATCAACCCTAGTTTAAAGTAGGCTAATTATATAAAAACCTTTTATTATTACTATGTACTTAATTAGCATAGTTCTACTATTATAAGTATACTTAATTTAGAGTATTTTGTAACTAGTACAGGTACTAGTTTTATTATAGCTAATAATATAGCTATTATTACAGGAATTATATTAGCTTATACTAGTAGGTATTACTAGAGCTATGTAATATTTTAAGTAATTAATTAGCAGGCTATTATACTTATCTATTATTAAAGCTATTAGGATTATAGCTATTATTATAAGGACTAGAATTATAGCTAGGGTTACTATTTGTAAAATTATAAAAGAAAATAAAAAGACTAGAAGTTCTTTTATTTATTAAACTTACTAGCAAGATTCTACTAAAGATAGTGTTTTTATTTTATCTTTTATAAAAGCACCTAATTAAGTCTCTAGTAATAATTTAATAATATTATACTATAAAAACAGGTCTAAGTGTATTATATCCTTAATAAATAATTATAGGGAGTACTATACTTAAATATTATTATAGCTATAAGTTAGCTTTACTAATTTTTATAAAGTAATCTATAGATTTAGCTTAAACTAGTATACTAGAAATATAAGCTATCTTTTTCTATAATTTTATACTATACAGTAATTTTTTCTAGCTTTATTAACTAAGATATAAACTAATTTAAGGCTATATTATAAAAATAAGCTTAAATATTAGCTTTAACTATAGTTTCCCTTTTATAAGTAATAATATTATAAATTTAGTTAATAAAAATATTAATATCCTTACAATATATAGAGTTATATATCTATTTTATAGTAATATTATACATTACAACTAGCTAGAAATAATTAATCTTATTTAGTTTCTAATTACTAGTAAAATTATTATTATTATAACTATCTTTATTAAACCTAGTATTATAGTTTCTAAAACTGCTTTCTTAGCTAGGGCTATTATAAAGGTTTTTAAAATTATTATTATTATCTAGGGGGCTACTAGAGGAAATACTACTATAAGTATTATTAAGCTTATTATAATTAGCTTCCTAGTTATCTTGGTATTTAGCTAAGAAATATTAACTTTTTTCAAGATAGTTTTTAAAGTCTATTAAATATTTATTTATTATTCTCTAGGCATGTTAACTATTTTTTATTATAATATAAGTATACTCGTCTAGCCTTAGAAGATTTAATAATATAAACTTAAAGTACTTAAAAAGTATTAGTTATAAATAAAGTTATATCTAATTTAAGAAATTAAAATAACTAGAATTACTAGCTTTAATAATACTAAATAATATTATACAAAATATAGCAATACTTATAGACTAATTTATTCTTTTATAATAAGTATTGACTTAATATTCTAGATATTAGTAAAGATTATTATTAAGTAGGTTTTAATAATATTATTTAGGTTTATATCTTTAAGATATTAAAGGCATAGTAAGTAAGTATACTAATATTTAGGATTTAATTACTAACTAGTTTTAATTAGTAGTTTTAGCTATTAACTAATTTTAGTTAGTAGTTTTAAATATTAGTTACTCTAATATAATATCTTTATTAGTTAACTGGTTTAACTTAATATTTTTGAACAATAATTAAAATTAGTAGTATATAATAAGTAAAGTATATAATTACTAGCTTAGATAATAAGGTATCTTTAACTTATATAATATAGTTAGTTATACTAGTAAAATCTTAATTAAAGGGCTAGGTTTACTAATACTTTTAGCTAATAGAATTAAAAATAATATTTTTAGTATCTTATCTTTAGCTTTATATACTAGTAAAAATACCCATAAAAATATATAGGACTAAGAGTAAAGTCTTCCTAGTAAATAACTAAGCTTAGTAAATTTACTAAGCTAGTTAATATACTATAATATTACTATAGTAAGGAATTTACTTACTACTTTATTAAAATAGGAATAATTTAGATCCTAATTAGTAGGGTACTTATAATATTTTAAAAAGAAAAATTATAATTAACTAGCTAAAGAGTAATTAATTAAATATATATTATACTATTAAATTGACTAATATACCTAGTAGCTAATATTACTTTATATATAATAAGCTAGTATACTAATTCAGCTATATATAAGTAAGGTTAGGTTAATATTAGACCTAGTTACTAGCAAGCTACAGGGGTCCCTATAACTATTTTTATAATTATAATTAAAGTACTAGATATTAATTTAATAAAAACAATAAAAGTACTAGCAGAATCCTAGCTAGCGGCTACTATATAATTAGTAAAAAGGTCCTAACACAGCTATATAATAACTTCCTTTAAAATAGTAATTTCCTAGTTCTAAAAGTAATAAATAAATAGAAAATAATAAATTAAGATAAAATTTAATAAAAGTCTAATCTTATAAATATACTACTACTATAAAAAGCGTGCTCTAGTTAATAGTAAAATAGATAGATTTATAAAGTTCTCAGAATAAGTAATAAAACTAATAAGCAGTAGAATAGGACAGAATAACTAAAGACCAGCAGTAAGCTAACTTCTGGCTGTACGGCCACGTCGGCGACAAGCTATATATAAAATATATTTATTTTTAAATCAGATTATTTAACTCCATTATATTTAATAGAAAAAATTTATATTAAAATTCTAGAATGAATTTTATTAATTATTAAGGATTAAATAGAAACTAACCTCTAGATACTATTTTTAAATTAATTAATAAATTAAGAACCTAAATTAATAGATTATATAAAAACTTTAACCTTTTATAAATTATTATTAAAATAACTAAAATAAACTACTTCTTATATTAAACTTTATTTTTATTACTTTAAAATAAAAAATATACTAGCATGTCTCCCTTTATAATAGAAAAATATAATCCTTAGATATTGTTTAATTAATAGAAATTAAAAACTTTTTTAAAAAAATTTGAACTAGTAAGAGGCCTAGATAATAATTAAAAATATTATAAATATATAGGAGCTAGTATAAATATAAATAAAAATTACCTAAAAATAAATAAAAATAAATAAAAAAGTTAAAAATAATATCATTAATAACTAGAATTTATAAAGGCTAAGCTAGAAATTAATAAAATAAAATATTAAGTTTTTTTAAATCCTAGAAAAAATAGGAAAAAGTTATAAGTTAGATTTATCTTCTTTGATTAAGATATATTTTATATTTATTCTGGAAAAGCTTAGAAAAGGAATAATAAAAAAATTATTATAAAAATAACTAGTTAATCCCTAAAGACTAATTAAAGTAAATAAAAAAAAAAGTAAAACAATATTAACTTTATATCTTTATTAAAAAAGTTATAATATAAAATTAAATAAATTAGATATAATCTAGATCCTTATAATCAATAATATCTTACCTTTAATCTTATAAACTCATAATAAAAAATTTAATACTTTTATATTTATTATCTAGATAGACCTAGTCTATTAAAAAGGTTAATAAAATAATTAAAAATAAACAAAGATTAATTCTTATCTTAAATAAAAAATAATAAGTTACTAACTACTTAAGTATTTTAATAGTAAGTAAGTTAATAACCTAAATTATTAAAGTTAATAAAGTAATTAAAAGTATTAATAATCTTATCTTAAATAAAAAATAAGTTACTAGCTATTTAATTATTATAATTAAAAAGAAACATTATATATAAGATATTTTTTAATTGTTTTTTATTAGCTTAATCTATTATTATACTAGTTAAAAAATTAGATAAATTAGTTTTTAAGTCTTAATATTACTTTCTTAATTTCTTAAAATATTAAAAATATATTATTATATGATAAATACTAAAACTCTGCCTGCCTTAACCAGTTACTATAAAATAAAAAAGCTTAATTCTTATATAATAAGTAAATAAATTTTATAAGCCTTAGAAATAAGATTTATTAAGAAGTAACTTATTAAAGAAAAGCTAGGATTATTAAGCTAGTTAATTATTTATTTAAAGTAATATATAAAAATATAATAAACTATATAATTAAGAAAGTATATCTAAGATAGTATATCTTAATTAAATAACTATTGAGTAATTAAACTAGAGCTATTTAAACCTTATAAAATTAAGTTGATAAATATATTTATAAGTATATAATTTAGTAGATAAGTTAAATAATATATTAAATATATAGAAAAAATATAAGGAAAAAGAAAGAAAGAGAAACTATTAAATAAAAAATAAAAACTTTTATAAAAACTATTAATTTAATAACTTACTTAAGGCAGGAATAACTTACATTATTATTATATTTAATTAATTTATTTTTTAATTAAAAAAATAAAGAATACTAGAAACTTTATTATTATATTAATTAAAGATTAGTTAGGAGTCAGGAATAGAAGGTTAATTAAAAAAATAATTATAATTATAAAAAAAATATACTTGAAGCACTTAACAATAAATATTTATTTTAAGTAAGAGTAATATTAGAAATATAAATTGATTAATAGTAATATAATATTAAATAACCTAAGGTAAATAAATAAGGTTTTGTTATAATAAATTACTTACTTAATTAGGGCTAGTAAATAAGCTAGATATTTATAATCTTTAATACTATTACTTATTCTTATTCCCTTTCTAGCTTTAATATTATTAGTCTTAATTACTAAATAGAGACTTTTTTCTTTACTTAAGCTAGTTTTTTAGAGGCTATAATCCCTATTTATTAATTAACTATATAGTTTAAAGCTATTCAGAACTTAATACTTACTTTAAAAAGAGTATTAAGATTAGTTAATTAAAATATCTTACGGATTATATAACTACTAAGGTAGAGGAGAAATCGTTAATACTAATAATAATAGCTTGCCTATAATATATAGCTTATTGATATTAATATAGTAATTAATTTTCAGGATCTTATATTATTTAAGCTTAAGTAAAAAAAAAACTAAAAATAAAGATAAGATATAAGCTATTACTTTATAAAAAAAATAAATACTAGTATTTATTAAGAAAATTAAATAATAATAATAATAATAAAAAAATAAGAAAGGGAATAAATAGCTAGAAATAGCTTTATTTTTAGTATAAATTAAAAAATCTCTATAATTACTATAAATTATAAGGAATAAGGAACTAGCTATATAGTACAGGAATTAAAAAACTTTATAATAATAACTATAATTAGGGTAACTATAATTAAGGTTAATATTAGGGTTTTAGTAAAGAAGTTATTCTAAACTTAATAATAAGAGTAATAGAGTTATAAGCTAGTCTAGTTAGGAAAAAATATTAATTAAATATTATTATATTTTTAAATAAATTAAAGCTAGTCTTACTATTAAAGATTTCTTAGGCTAGTATTAAACTTTCAGATAGTAAGGTTAAATTTTATTATAAGATAGTTAATATTCTATTATATAAAAATCTTGGTTTAATATTAGACTACCTTATATTTAAAAGTAACTTAATATTCTTAATTAGGTAATTCTATTTAGGGTAAGTACTCTGTACCTAAAGATAAGTACTTTATGCCCGGAGTTATTCCCCCCTAACCACTCTACGCACACCCTTTTTGGCTCTACGCACACCCCCTAACCTAATTAGGCCTAGCACTGCTATGCGCACACCCCCGGCTCTACGCACACCCCCTAGCCCGCCCTGGGACTTGCTGTCCCTACATCTCGCCGTCCCTACACGCTGTTATATTATGTTGGCTCAGGTAAAGAAGAAAATCTCTATTTAGTAGCTAAGACTAATAATATTAAAGCTAGAAAAAAAATAAGAATAAATAGTAATATTTAGAGGTTATAAATATCTAGCTTATTTACTAATTCTAATTAAGTAAATAATCTACCTTAGCAGAACCTTATTTATTTATCTTAGATTATTTAATATTATATTACTTTTAATTTATTTATATTTATAATATTCTTTTTATTTAAAATAAATATTTATTCTTAAATACCTTATGTATAGTTTCTTTATAATTATAATTACTTTTTCAATAACCTTTTTTATTAACTAATAACTAATAACTAATTAATATAATAATAAAATTTCTAGTATTTTCTATTATCTTTTTGTTTAAGAAATAACTTAATTAAATATAATAATAATATATATTACTCTTATTTTAAGTAAGTTATTAAGTTAGTAGTCCTTATAAAAATCTTTATTTTTCATTTAATATCTTCTTTTTTTCTTTTTTTTATACTTTTTGCATGTTTAATATATTATTTAATTTTATAGAATTAGATAACCTTAGTTTAATTACTTAATAACTATTTAATTAAAGTATATTACTTTATATATATATATTTTTGATTATATAGCTTATTATATTTCTATATATTGTCTTAAATAGGTAAATAACTAGCTTAATAACTTTAATATTTTAGCTAGTTAATTATTAATAAGTTCTATTTTTAAGACCTATAAAATCTACTTACTTACTATTTAGGAGCAAAGCTTTTTTATTTTATAATAACTATTTAAGGCAGGTAGAACTCTAGTATTTATTATATAATAATATATTTTTAATATTTTAAGAGATTAAGAAAATAATATTAAAAGGCTTAAAACTAACTTATTTAATTTTTTAATTAGTATAGTAGTAGATTAAACTAATAAAAAATAATAGAAAAAATATCTTATATATAATTTTTGTTATTATAATAATTAAATAGCTAGTAACTTATTTAAGATAAGACTATTTTTACTTTTAATTACTTTATTAACTTTAGTAATTTAGGATACTAACTTATTTATTATTATACTTATTAAATAATTACTAGCTTATTATTTTTTATTTAAATTAAGAATTAATTTTTTTTATTATTTTTAACTATTTTACTAACCTTTTTAGTAATCTAGATTTATCTAGATAATAAGTATAAAAATATTAGATTTATTAGAGAATATTTATAAAGTTAAAGGTAAGATATTACTAGTTATAAGGATCTAGATTATGTCTACTCTATTTAATTCTATATTATAATTTTTTTAAATAAAAATATAAAGTTAATATCTTTTGGGGCGCGCTATACACACACCCCCCGCGCTACACGCATACCCCTCCTGGCTATACGCACACCCCTCTAACCTAATTTGGAAGGCAGTTAGCACGTGACTCTAGGGTCTTATATAAGATATAATATAGTACTATAGGTAGTAGATAAGCTACTTATAAGGGGGGGGGGCCCTTCCTAATTAAGACATATATAATTATTATTTTAAAGAATATATATTAAAAATTAATAAAAAAATTATAAAAATTATAAAAATTATAAAAGATATATTATTATAGCTGGCAGGCCTATATAAATATCTAATAAAAGTTTTAAAAAGTTTTATTACTAAATAATAATATATGTGTTAATTAGATTTCTTATTGAAAATATTACAGCATTAGTATATTAAATATAATAAGAAATAGCCAGGTAAAAAATATAATTAATAACACTTATATATATCATTACTATAATCAGTATACCTAATCTTATAGCTATATTATAATTTCTAGTTAGATAATATAGCTAGAGAATCTAGAGAAGAAGATTATATTATAATAAGAACTAGATACTTATAACTTAAAAGTAGTATAAGCTCCCTAAAATCCTTTACTATATTATTAGTATATATTTTATTATTATTTATATATATTTTATTATTATCTATAGTATTATTAGCTAGTATCCTATTATTATTATTATTATTATTATTATTATAATAATAATAATCATTAGTTTCCTCTAATTCCTTTACTAGTAGAAATAATTAGATAGGTGCTAGAGTTATTATATTTAAATTATAAGGTTTTCTATATCAGTAAGGCTATTTACTAGCTAGTACTCTTTTATTTAAATCTAAGAGATTCCTTAGTAGTACTAGTAATATAATTAATAAATACTAATATTAAAAGTATATTAGAAGAACCTACTAGCTTTTTTTATAAAAATATAGTAATCTATAGCTTAAGTATAATAATATAAGGATTAAAGAAGGTTATACTATAAAGTAAATAAAGATACTAGTACTAGTAAAACTACTTAAATTATAAAAATTACTAGTACTTAATATAGTCCTTAATTATGTAAACATATAAAAGCCCTAAAATAATATAAGTAATAATAATATAGAGATCTAGGATTAGTAGCTTACCCTTATAATAAAAATGATAATAACTATATCATTTTAAGTATTAATAAAGTATAAGATAAGATACTTTTATTAGTATATTATTAAAAAAAATATTTTTAATAAAATATTAGTTTTATTACTTGCTTGGCTTTAAATTCCTTATTTAATTAATTATATAAGTATATGATTATATAGTTAAATAATAAAATAATATAAATATAATTTATAATAAAAAATCCTAAATTACTCTTAAGTTAAGTATACAAGCTTTTAATATATAAAGTTATATATATATTTAAGTAAAAGATTAAATTAGTATAGTAGTTTAAAATATATTATTAGGTATTCTTATTAAGCTAGATATACTTAATATAATTAAATGAGGGTTTAAAAATCTTTATATTATAGAAAGTTTTAAAATTCTACTACTCCTATTTATATTTTATAACTATTAAAATATTCAAGACCTTCTACTACTTAGTAAGTATTATATTTTAAGCTTTATAAATTAGCTTGCTAAAGGCCTTAACTATCTCTTTATTTTTAGGGTCTAGTATATTATTTAACTAGCTGCCAAGATCCTGCTTAAAATACTATTATATATATATAAAGAGATTTTTATTAATATACTAGAGATATATAATAATATTAGCTATAAAAAATATTCTTATAAGAATTAACAAGTACTTACTCCTTATTAATCAAAATTATTTATAATAGATTAAGACCTAAATAGATATAGATAGTTAAGAGATTCTATAATATAAAGTTACATAATACCTACTTCTTATTATATATAAAAGTAAAACTAATATAAAATAAGTAGCTAGTAGTTATTATATCAACAATATCTAGTAAAGATATCTTATATTTATTAGTCTTATATATATAATTTATAATAAATATATAAGAGTTTTTTATTCAGAGATTCAGGTAATTTTGATATATATAGAATAACCTAATTAGCTAGTTTCCTTTTTTTAATAAAATATTAAGAAGTGCTTAAATTAGGGGCTAGTTATTAAGAAACCTATAATAAAGGTACTAGTAAATATTATAAATATTTCTTAGAATAATAAAATTTAAGCTATTTATCTACTATAAAATTTTAATAATTTAATAAAAAGAAATACCTGTAATAAGCTAACTAGTAATTAAATCAAAAGGCTTTTTATTTCTATTACCTATAAAATTAGATATATATAAATCAATAATAGCTAGTAATTATAATTTAGATTCTTTATTACTAGTATATATATTATTAGACTATCAAGCCTGTAATAGAGTTATACTTAAAATAAGTAATTAGTAGTATATATATTAGTTTAATATATTTTATTAGCTTTATCTTTAATTAGGGTTTAAAAAATACTACTTTAATTATACTAGAGAATTTATAGTTTTATAAAACTTTTTTTCTTTATATATTTTAAATATTTTATTATTAAGGTATAGCTATATTATACTATAAATATATTAATAAACTTTATTACTTTAGTATTAGTTTTAAAAACATAATTAGTTAGCAAAAAAGGTATTATTATAATAATTAAAAGTATATAACTATTAGGATTTAGTAATTTAATATTATTCTCTATATTATAATTACTAGCTAAAGGATTAACTTATAAAAAAGGATTAATAAATAGTTTAGTAATACTTAATATAAGACTAGAGAATTTATTAGAATTAAAAATTAAAAATAAATCAATATTTATTAGTAGCTCTGTAAATAACTTATAATTAGGAAAATTAAGAATTTATATACTAAATAATAGATTTAGCTATAGTATAATAAAAAGATTTATTAATTCTACTAGGGCTAGGGTTATTATACTTGTAATATCTAATAAATCTCTTATTAATATTATTTTATTAACTAATAAATTAAATTTATTAATTAAGATATTAAAATTATTGTTATCCTAACCTAGAGCTTGTAAGAAGTCTTTTTTATTATTTATAATATTAATACACGCGTTATAAGGATAAGGGCGTGGTAGTAATAAAGTTATAATAATAATAGCAGAATTACAGGGTATTATTTAATTATAATATAAGTAGTAGAAAAATAAAGCCCTAGGAAGAAGCCCTATAGAATTTCTAAATTAGGTTAGAGGGGTGTGTATATAGCGCGGGGGGTGTGTGTATAGCGCGGCCCTATCTTTTGGGGCGTGCTACACATATACCAGTCTTGCTACATACATACTAGCCTTTACTAGCTACACACTAACTAGCCCTAATTAAGAAAAGTTATTATTAAGGCTACTTATATAACCCTTAATATGAGGAGGATAATTACTTTAAGTATAAGGACCCTTCCAAATTAGGATAAGTATATAATATTAACTTTATATATATATAGAGTTTATAGTATAATAAGACTTATATATAACTTTAACCTTATATTAAAACTATTATTTAGGATATAGTGAATTAGAGATATAATTTTAGAATAATTTATTATATTATAAAAATATTATTAATATATTATTATTAGTATATTATATACAAGGATTAGGTTATTACTTAGTTAATAATATATATATTTATTATTATTCTTTTTTACCTGCCTAATTCTTCTTCTGTACTAAGATTTTTAATTAATTATTATTACTATAAAAAGATCTAGTAAAGAAAAATAAATATAAGTACTAGCTACCTTTCTAGCTTATTTATATAAAGGGGATAGAAAAGATAAAAGTAATACTAGATTAGAAAGAAAATTAATTAGATATTTTTCTAAAATTATATAATTTAATAGCAGAATTATTAAAATAGTTAATATTATTAAGTTTATATATTACAGGCTTATTATTATTAAAAGTAACTAGTAGAGATAAATAAGAAAGATTAATAAAAGTTTTTAAGGATTCTAGAGGTTTTTCTTTATAGGTCTTCTCTTAATTAAGTACTTTTTTAAACTTTAAAGGTTTTTATTATATTTTTATAATTTAATTAAGTCTTAATAACTCAGGCTAAAAAGGCTTAATTATAGTATTTAATAAGCTAGATAGCCTTTCTTTATCTTATATAATTTAGGGCTCTAGAATAATTATATAAGTATTTAATAGAGGTATATTATTAAATATATAAAAATATTATTACCTATAAAAATAGTTAAATTATGAAGATCTCTACTTATTAATATACTACTTCATTATATAAATATAAGAGAGGCTTATTATGACCTTTATAATAGTTATATAAGTATTAGGAATAAGTAGCTTACCTTTATAAATAAGATAATAATATTAATAGGTTTCCTTAGTTTTTAAAACATTTTATATGAGATTTTAATTAGTATATTATTAAAAAGAAATATTTTAAGTAAGAATATTAGCTTTATAATTTACTAGTAATTAAAAGTTTTAATTACAAGGTTATAGATATGCTTAACTACATATCTAAATAATTAAATAATATAAATATAATTTATAATAAAAGTACTAAGATTATTCTTTAACTAGGTATAAATACCTTTATTATAAGATATTATATTATGATTTGACGCCTTGAAGGTGTTAACTCAGCTTAAATAGATCCTGAAAGTTTAAAGGGAGACTTCCATCTCCACCCACCTTTAAGAGATATATATAAGTAGTAGGTAGCCTTGCCTTTCTTAAAGATAGGCTAGTAGGTAAGTGGTTTAAAGTCTTTCATACTTATATTAGCTTTAAGGCTAGTATTTTAAAGCCTTTATATTTATTAAATAAATTATTATTATATCTAGTAGCATATCTCTAGATCTACTTAATAAAGTCTTTAGATAAAGTTTATAAGACTTTAAGACTAAGTAAGTTCTATTCTTAATCTAATCCTTATTATTTATAGCTACTAAAATACTTAATAAGATAAGATATAATACTAGAATACTCTTAAGAGTATTCCTAGGGGCCCTAAAATTAGTAAAATAAAAAGAATATAGGTAAACTATAGAATAATATAGATTAAGGTAAATAAATAAAGGTAACTAATATTTATTAAGAGATAAGGATAACTATTTATAAGTAATAAAGAAAGTTATAAGAGGGTATTAATTAATATTATATTTTTTTTCTTTAGTATATTATTTTAATAGCTTAATTATTAATTATAAATCCTAGCCCTAATATTTATTATAAAAAGGGTTAAAATCCTTAATTCCCTATTTTAAATAAAAACTAGCCTTAGCTTATAATTAATATTTAAAATAATATTATAGGGAAGAACTAGGAGAATATTATATTTAATTTTATAAGATTTTTTAAGATTATAATACTTACTTTATAGCTAAATAAGACTTTTTTAAGAGAATTATAAGAACAATTATTACTTTAAGTTATATAAGTATTAATATATCGACTCTAGTAAAGTTTACTAGCCTAATAAAAATAATTAAGGCTACTTTATTAACTATTACTTTTTTATTATAATCCTTAATTTTAATAGTATAAAGAGAAAACCCACTAATTTATAGCCTATTTTGAAGTATAATAAAAAGTATAATAATAACATTATAATTTAAAAAATATAAGATATTTATACTTATTTCTAGATAAAAGCCTTTTTTATTTTATAATAACTTTTAAAGAAAGTAAAGGTCCTTTTTATTATTTAGAAACCTAAAAAATGAGTTACAAATAAATAGAGATTATAGGAGGACTATATTATAAATAAGAAGAAACTTATTATAATTCTTAAATAACTTAAGGATTAGATCCTTAAAAACTTTAGTAAATTTATAAATAAGAATAAAAATAATTTTTTTTCTAGAATTATACTTAAAGTACTATATTTATTTAAGCTTATAAAGTTAAGCTTTTTATTACTTGAGATTAACTAGAGCCTTAACTGCCTAAAAAGATAATTATTTAATACTTTATTAATAATATAAAGTAGCTCTTTAAATATAGTAGGTTAAGGATTAAAGTAAACTTATTAATATTAATATAATTATCTAATAATTTATTAAATATAAATAAGGTAATATTATTATTAGTATATATTAATTAATAAATATCAATAACCTAATAAGCCTGGATACTATATATAAGAAACTAATAAAAAAATCTAAATAAATTCTAGAAATATTTTAAGAATTAAGTTAAGTTTAAAAAAAAAGTAATATAGCCTTATAAAAGGCTTAGTATTATAAATAAAAGGCTGCTTTAATTATAATAATATAAGGCATGGAGTTTTCTAGTATTTAATAAAAAAAGCTAAGTTAAGGAAAAAATAATGATTATTAAATAAGGAAACCCTAGTAACTAAATTAAATAAATTTTTTAGATCTAAGATATTTAACTTAGTTATTAATCTTAAGCCCTTAATAAAGAATATTAATAATATTATAAACCCTGCCTTATTATATATAATTTAAGGGTACTTATATACTATAAGGGGAAATATTACTTATTATTAAATAATAATTAAATAAGGATTTTTTATCAAATAAAAGTTCTTATTAATTCTAGAGTAAGTTACTCCTATATCTTAATATAATTAAAGAAA
>NW_027395850.1:2461-17925 GCF_047715665.1 Aspergillus karnatakaensis | reverse complement strand
AATAAGTATTTTCTTAGAATAACTATAGTATTTCTTAATACTAATATTTTATTTCTTAATATTATTCTTAATACTATTAATTAGTATAACTAGTAATAAAAATATTTTAAGAGACTAATTATAATACTAAAATAATTATAGTATTCCCTTAATAAAAAGGCCTAAATAAATATTAATTAGTATATATAACTTAGTATATATTATATAAATACCTAAGGTATTACTATAATTATTATATAATTAATATATGTTTTATGTTATATAAATACTTAAGGTATTATTATAACTATTATATAATTAGTATATATCACGTGTTATATTACTATTTTATATAATAATACCAAACTATATTAATAGTATATTATACTTACTAAAGATTTTAGTATTCAAAACTCCAAGATTATCTAGTTTTTTACTTAACTTCCCTTTTTATACTCCTTAATACTTTTTATTTTAATATATTTTCTTTACTTTAAGTACTATTCTATATATTTTTATTATTTTTATTTAATTAGTTAAGCTATAATATTTTAGATTTTTTTTAAGCTTTATTAATTTTTTTTAAGTTTTAACTACTTTTTAAATTCTTATATTAATTTTTTTTAAATATAATTTCTCTACTAATTTTATTTTAAATTAATTAAATATAATATTATTAATTAATTTATTTTATTATTCTAGTTATTCTAGTTTAAATAAGTTACTTTTTATTATAATTAGATATAAATTTATTAGCTATTATTAGGTAGTAGTGGCCACCGGGTCACATGTTCGCGTAGATAGTTAGTATAGCGCACAAGTACTTAGATAATAATATAATTAAGTTACTTACTCTATACTTGTAAAAGCTTAGAAATAGCCTATTTTAATAAAAGGAGTAAGAACTCTTAGTATATAATTTATATAGCCTTTAAATAAGCTATATATTAAGTATAGTAATAATAAGGTAACTATAATAGAGATTCTTTTAATATACTAGATAAGTACTAATAATAAAATCTTTAATAAATTGGCTTTTTTTATTGCAAACATATAAGATATTTAATTTACTAGATTAAGAATTAGGCTAATTTAAGAATTAATCTTATTAATGTTTTATTTTAATTTAATATATTAAGTATAAGTAGTAGTAATACTAATAAAAATATTAGAAAAAGAAAAAACACCTTGTTAAGATTATAAGTAAGACCTAATAATGATAATTAAATAATTTAAAAAGACTAATTAATCCCTGAATAAATTTGTAATAAATTACTAGGAGTTTATAGTTATCTAAAAAAATAAAAAAGTTTAAAATATTAAATTATAATATAGAGAATATCTTATAGGTATATTAATTACTTTTACTAATTAAAAATAACTATTTCTACCTTATATATACAAAAATACACTATAATAAATAGGAGGATATATTTATAAGAATTACTTTATAATTTAAGGATTAATTATTTTAAGAAGTGATAAAATTTTTATAAATTATTAATAAAAATTTTAAATATACTAATAAAATATATATTATTATCTAGAGACTAGTAGTAGGCTATAAAAACTATAATAATATTATATTATTTATATAAAGACCTTTAAACTAAGAAGGGATATATATAATATAGCTATAAAATATATAAAAGTATTTAAGGAGATTATTATTATTTTATATTAAATAAAAATTAAGATAAGCGTATTATAAATAGTACTTATTCTTCTTAATAACTTAAAAAAGGAATCTTATTACATAGGTAGAATATAAAAAGTATAACTTTATAAAAATTAAAATAAATATTTATTTATAAAATAAGTTTTACTAGCTTTATAAGAATATTATTATATACTTTATAAAAAAGAGTATTATTATTATTATTATTACAAGATTATTAAGGTCCCTGGGAGGAAATAATAAAGGTAATAGTAATAAGAAACTAAAGTAATTCTAATTAAATAATCTTTGAAAAGATTTTATAGAAATATACTAATATATAAATACAAGCTAAATATAAAAAAATAAAGTAAGGTAGCTATATATATTATAAATATTTGAAGTATAAAGTAGATAAATACTTTTATCTTATATTAAGTTTCTATCTAGATATTTAGAAGCCTAAGAAAGGTATCTAAAAAACAATATTAATAAATAATAAGAAAAAGGTATTATTAATACTTATAAAAAATAAAAAATTAAAAATTTTTAAAAATATTATAATTAATACTAATAATGATAATATAAATAATAATAATATAGATAATAATTTTTGAGCTATAATAGCCCTATCTAGAGGTCTAAAAACCTAGATATAAATTTAAGATATAAGTATTATATATTATATTATTATTAGTAAAAAGTACTTTGTAAGCAAGCTATAAAGAATAAATAATAAGGATACTATAATTTAGGAAACTTTATCTAATTTATTAAAGGGACTAGTAACTACTAAGCTCCTTAAAAGGCCTTAAAAGCTATATTTAACTATAAGATAATTAAGTCCCTAGTTCTTAAATAATAAAAAATAAGCTAGTATAGTATTATTACTAAAAGAATACTAGAAAAAAAAGGGCCTTTAATAATTTTTATTTATATATTAAGTAGTAAGCTAGAAGTTAAAAAAAGATTCTTAAAACTATAAAATAAATTAATAATAAGCTTTAAGCCCTAGATTAACTTAAATACCTTCTTTAATTATTTAAAAAGTTAAAAATAAGTTTTATTTTTTATCTTTTCTTAATTATAGAATAAGCTATAAAATCTATACTTATTAAGTTTTAAATATTACTTTTAAGTCCCTTAACTGGCTTTACCTTAATTACTAGAATTATTATAATAAATAAAAATAATTATTCTTAAATAAAAATAAGAGATTAATATCTAGATAAATAAAAAAAGGTAAATAAAGATCTTAATCTTAAAGCTGGTAATAAACTTGAATAAGTATTTTAAATAACTAGGGATATTTAAATAAGTTATAATTATTTAAAAGCTTTCTAGTAAAGACCTAATATTAATAATAAGTCTAATAGTTATTAAGAAGCTATTAAAGAATAAGATTTATTTTTAAATTAGTAGCTTAGACTCTGTAGTAAAGATTTAATTAAAAAAATATATAATTATAGGAGATTTTTTAATAAACTAGTAATATAAGAATGTCTAGAATATCTTTAATTAAAATCTAGTTATTAGAAATAAGGTAAAAATCATTAAATATGAATAATAAAGTAAAGTAATTAAGCTAGAAAAGAGATAAAACTTCTTTATCTTAAATATTAATATTTTAAAAGGAGCTAACCTCCTCCTAGAAAAGGATTTAGTATTAAGTAATAAACTCAAAAAAATAAAATTATTTAATATAATTTATATAATTATAAGATATTTTTAATACTAATAATATAAATATGTAGCCTAGAATTATAAAATAAACTAAAAATATAAATAAAAGAACTACCCTTATTAAAATAACAAAATAAAGATAAAGTATTTAAATTATAATAGCTAGTATTTAATTAAGGTAGATAATTATAAAGATTATATAAATAAGAAAGATTATATATATTAAGCCTATTTTAATAAATTAATTTACTTTATTATATCCCCCTTATTAAGCTAATATCAATAAATATTTAAAGGACAAAACTAATTAATAATATTTTAAGAAAAGCTAAGCTAATAGAAAAAAATAAAAAAAAAAACTAAAAGACCCTTAGTAATATTAAATAATAAAATAGTTATTAATTAGTTTAATAGTTAAGCTATTTTCTAGGTCCTACATACTTAAGATATTCTAGAATTAGATAATAATTATATAAGTAATATATACTTATTATTTTAATATTAAAAACTCTTAATATCACCTAATATAATATATATTATAAAAGTAATATTATAATCCTATTAATAATAGATAAACTATTAGTAAAGTACTATATTATTATTATTTAAAACTATTATAATAAATAGAAAAGTATATTATATTTTATAAACTTTAATTACTATTTATTTTAATATACTTAATAAACTAATACTCTAGAGTTTACTTTTTAATAAATAAGAATTTTTTATAATATATTTAAAAAATAAAAAAATACTTTAAATTTCTTATTACTTTTTTTTCAATTTAATATTTATATTATAATTATTATTAATATATATAACTTTCCCACCCTATTATATATATATATATAATTAAAAGAGCCTTAATTTTAACTTTACCTTTATACTTAATAAGCTAGGCTTTTATATTTTATTAAATAATATAAACTTATATTACCTACTTTAATTTATAAATAAAACATAAGATTAGTATTATAATTAAAGATTTATTAAATATTATATTAACTAAAAATCTTAAGCTTATAATATTAAGCTTATAATATTAAAAGGGATTTTTATTTAAAGAAATACTTACTAGCCTAGATAAGTTTATAATTAGCCTAATATTTATATTTATAGACTTAGAACCTTATATCTTATAATATGAAAAAAAAATTTATAACTTAGATTACTAGCTTATAATAATTATTTTTAATATTAATATTTTAAGCTTATTACCTAATAACAGGTTAAAGTAAAAAAAAACTAAATTTGAAGATTATAATTATAACTTACTAGGATCTCTAGATCCTTGATGATCCAAGTATTTATAAAATAATCTATTATTATATTAAGTACTTTTAAAACTTTATATTAGAACTAGTAAAGATTATTATCTTATAAAATTAAATAATAAAATTAAAATATTATAATAAAAGTCTAAATAATTTAAAAAGTAAGATATATATATATTAGCTTAAAAATAATTAAAAATTTATAATAAAAAAATAAAAGGCTATTTAAGATATAAAAACATAATTATAAAAATAATATATATATAATCTTAAAGATAATTCCTATTCTATATATTATATAATAAAATAAGAAAAAAAAAATTTCTTTTTTAAATTATAAAAATCTTAAAATTAGAACAAAAGAAAGGCCTAGTAAAAATATACAAAAAAATTAAATTTTTTAATTAATAATTTTATTTCCTAGAACTAATTATAGAATAAATAATAAAATTAATAAAATACTAGAAAAAATAAATTATACCTTATTATTATTAAAAATATAATCTACTTAGCCCTTTAAAAATAGTATTTTAAAAAATCCTAAAGCTTAATATGATTTGAACTAGCTTTCCAAAAGTTATAAAAAAACCTTTAATTTATATTATATAAGTTCTTACCTAAGTAAGTTAATAATATTTTTATATTCTAGCTTTTTTTTAAATAAGAAAAATAGTAATTCTAAAAAGAATCTTATAAAAAAACTTATATATAATCTAAGTTTTAGAAACTTATAACACTCTAAAATACACTAAAGAAGATTAATAAGGTAATTACTATAAAGTATATTTAAAATTTATGAAAAAATAAAAATTATTTTTAAAGTACTAGATAAAAATCTAGAAAAATTATTTTATAAAATTAATTTTAAACCTACTTTTCTTTCTAATCTATATTATATAGGCTATTAAAAAAGTAATAATACTAAATATATTTAGAGCCTTTAATAATATAATTAAAAATAAGCTTCTTACTATCTTATATAAGAAAAAAATACTCTACTATTGAATAAAATAAATCATAAGCTTTATAATAAATAAAATAATAAAGACTTCTTTTAATAATAAAATCTTAAATCCCCTACTAGTACTAGCTAGTATTTTTAAAATTTATTAATCTTTTTAATTTTTTTATTATATAACTTAAAGCTTATAAATCTTTATAATATATCTAGGATTAAGGTACTCAAAATTAGGTTTATAAATTATTATAAATCTAGTTATTTAAAGCCTAATTATATATTTAATTTATAAGACTTTAAATTTTATTTATAAAAAGTATTTTAACTAGGCTATACAATATAAGGCTAAGTTTATATTAAAAAAATATAAACTTATATACTTTTTTAATTTTTATTAAACTAACTAATTATTAAGAATTAGAATAGTTATTAAAAGTCTTAATAAAAATATAAAAGATTTTTAATATAAATCTAGACTTTAAACTTTATTAAGCTAATTATAAAGTATATCTAGAAAAAAAAATTATATAAAAAAATATTCTTTACTAGCTAATAAGATTAATATAAAAAATCCCTTAGATAAATAAGAAAAATATATATTTTTATTATTTAATTCACTTTAATCTTTATAACTAATAATTAGTATATTCTAGTTTTATATAAAAGATTAAATATTTTCTTCCCTTTATATAATATAGAAGATCTACAATAAATATTTTAAAGCTATTATAAAAATATTTTAAGTAATACTCATCATATTTTTAAGGATTTGTTTATATATTTTATTGATCAAGTATTATCTTATAAATAAGGCTATTACTTATTAATAAAAAGCTATAAAATTATTAAATTAACTTATTTAAATAAAATATAATTAAGTTAAGAATTCCTTTTTTTTAAAGCCTATCTAGGTATTAACCCTTATATAATTAAATATTTAAGGAGTCTTTTATATAATGAGTAATTATATTAAATATAAAAATATTAATTATTAAAGCCTTATACTAATATTATAAATAAAAGAAAGATCTAGGATACTACTTTAAATAGGTAAAAAAAGTTAGAAAATACTATTTTAAAGATTTCTCAAATTATTTTTTAACCTTTAAATAAGAATATACTAAAGCTTTATATATAATTTTATAAAATACAAAGCTTTATTCTTATATAATTTTATATTAATAAAATAAGCCTAGTAACTTTTTTATTAAAGGCTAAAATTTTAAAATATATAATTATGATTTATATAAACTATAAATAGGGCCCTAAACCCCCTTCTTATATAATAATATGCTATCTAAGATTTAATATAAGTATAAAAATATTTAAAGCTAGAAATAAATAATTTCAAGTAGCTTTTTATAAATTAAAAAAGAATAAAAAAAGTTACTAAATAATAATTAAGAAATATGATTATTAGCTAGTTTTAATTAATAAATAAGCTAATCTAGAATTAATAGGAATTATTATCTTAAATAATATTATAAAAAATACTAATATAATATTATGATAATAGTCTATTTAGTAGTTATAAAGTCTTTAAGATACTAGCCTAAAAACTAATATAAATATTAAAAACTTTAAATAATTCACTTATTTATCTTTATAAAAGGTAAGGCTATTTATTGATTATATATATCTTTTAAAGGTAAATAAAGATAAAGATTTTTTTTTAAATATTTTCAGATTTATCTAAGCTATGTTAATATTTTTAAAATATTAAATTATATTCTTCCTTATTTAAATAAAATATTATTCTTAATATTTATAAATATCTTATATAATATACTTTTATAAAAGCACTATTATTAACCTAGCTTAGAGAAAAATTATAAGTTAAAGTATATATATATATATATATAAAATATTAAGATAGAATAAATACTTTAGAGTTAATAATATTAAAGTATTTATTTTATATAATTCTAGAAAAATAAAAATATAACCTAGATATTAACTTATTATACCTAGAATTAAATATTATTATCATTATTATTATTTAAAATATTTACTAAATATTTTTATTATAAGGTTATTTAATAATAAAATATTTTAATTTTAAGGTCTTTTTTAAATCCTTACTTTAACTCTAGTATTTTAATATTAATAAGTTTAATAGAGGTAATAAAAAGGATTAAATAATTTTAAAAGGGAAGATAAGATAAATTAGGTATTATTTAATTTAGGAGGGCTTTATTATACTAGTATAATAATATATAAAAATAAAGTTAAAGTAAGGTATATAAACTCTTACTATTATTATTTTAGGATTAAGTACAATATAAAAGCTTTCTTTTTTATTTTTTATTTTTTTATACTTATAAGTGCTTTAATTCTCTAGGATATTATTATTTTTTTATTGACTTTTTTAATTCCTTTTTTATTCATTGTTTCTTCCTTTTATATTTATTTAAAAGCTTTAGTTTAATCTTAATGAAATTATAGTAATAATATATTTTATTTTATAAAGATAATAGAGCTAGTATAGTTATTTATTTATGTTATAGAAATATAGGCATTAAAGGTTTATTATTATTTTTTTTAATATAATTAGTATAGAAACTAATATATAACTTTAAAAATATTTAGTAAGTATATTAAGAATTATACTTTTTTATTTAATTTAACTACTTCCTAATCTAATAAATATTATATTAGTTATACATTTTATTTATTTTCTTTTTTCTCTAACTTCTTAGTAGAATTCTATAACTTTAATGACAATAATTATTTTTCTTTATTTTTTTTCTTTATTAATTATGATTATTTAGTATAGTTTTTAAATCTCCTTTAAAAAAATTTCTTTAAAATATTTTTTTTTAAAAAAAGGTATTACTTAAGGCTAAGACTAGAGATAATAGTTTATAAAGTTATATTTTAATATAGATATATAAAAATAATTTTTTTAATACTTATTTTTTCTAGCTTAGTAGCTTGCTGGTACTAGTTCTTTTAAATATTAAGTATAAATAAGATATTATAATTATCTAGTATTTTAGGATATTAAGAAAAAAGCTATATAAAAAAATTATTTAAACTTATAATAACAATATATAATAATCCTTAACTAGTTTAAGTTTATCTTAAAGTTTTTATACTCTAGTATTTATATAATAATTATATTTATAATAACTTAAATATATTATACCCTTATAATAATCCTAGTTTATATTAGAGTAAGTATTTAATAAGTAAGTCCATTTTATTTTTTAATTTTTTTTAACTTTTTAAATAAGGAAGTCTTATATACTAAAATTAAAGATATTACTAAGGCTAAGGCTGTTATTATAATTATTATTAAAGTCCCTATTCTTAATAAAACATCTATTTTACTATCTTATTCTAATATTATTAATATTATTATGTAGAAGTTTATTAATATTTTAAAATCTAGGTTAGTCTCTAGAATCCTAGGGTAGATATCTTATATATTTAATAAGAAGGTACTACTATAGCTATTATCTCCCTAGGTCTAAGAAAATTAAAAAGAATATAAAAAATTCTTCTATAATTTAAACATTTTTAGGTTAGTTTTAATATAATACCTAATAAATACTTTTAAAACTTTGTTATTATTACTATTTTTGTATTAAAATAATTAAGCTAAGAGTATTCGTTTATTTCATAAATAATTTTCATTTTTAATCTTTAATTTATTTCTTTAAGTAATATTTATAAGTTTAAAAGTATATATTAGAATGTAATCTTTTATTTGAAAAATATAATAAGCTTACATTATTTTATGTAACTTATTTTAAGTTATTTATTATTAGGGAAAGTCCTTATACTTTAATAATATTATTTTATTTTTTATATTTCTTTTAAATTTTAGTATTATTATAAATCCCTAGACTCCTTTCAATAAGAATTATTTATTTTAATAAATAAATTAATTTACTTTTTAAACAGATTAAAAAATACTACCTTAAGGTTTAAGCTTTTTATTATTAATATTCTTAATAATTCTAATATCCTAGTATTTATTTTTTTAGTAAAGAAAAAATACAAATCTCAATTATTAAAATAATTAATAATTTTAAAGAGTTTATTCCCCTTATATTTATAAATATTTCAAGATTTAATAATAAATTTCTTATAAATCTTTTTTATTATTAATTACTTTAAGTTTAGTTAACTTTCTAGTTCCTAGTTAAATTATTTTAAAAAAAGCTATTATGTTTATTCTAGATAAATCAAAAAATAATAAAAAATGTATAATTACTATTTAAGATCTTAATATAATAAAAACTAAATAATAGCTAGAATTAGCTAGATTAGTATTATAAGGTTAAAATTACCCTATAAATAATAGGATAATAGAATTTTTTATAATATACTAAATAAATTAGCCTAGAAAGAATAATCCTAAATTAGATAACTAGCTCTTAAAAATAAAATATTTTATAAAAATAATAAAATCATACCTTAATAATACTATTTTAAATATAGTATATAAAAAGAAGACCTTAAAGAAATTACTCAAGATTTATAAAAACATTATAATACTAAACCTTATTATATAGTACTAGGTACTTTAGGAATAGTTCTTTAATCTTTACTTTCTTAATTATAAGTATATTTTAAATTATGCCTAAAACTTTTAAATAATTCACAATAAACTAAACTACATAAGGGAGGATTATTATTTTAATCTCTTTTATATAATTACTAAATTCCTTTATAACCTACCTTCTAAATATAATATTTTCTAAACTATTTTCTTCTAAATAAACTATCTAATTAATATAAAGGGGAAAAAAATAATACTAAGAAAGCTATTACTTTTAATTAGATAAATATTATAGTAGAGTATAAGAAAAATATTATAAATTTATAAAAAATCTTTTTTAAAGGTACCTACACAGCTTTCCTAGGGAGGTTAACTTTAGGGAACCCTATATCTATCTATCCTGCTATAATTTAATTACTGCCCCCAGGGTAATACTATATTTAAGTAGCTAGAATAATCCTGTACTATTATTTTTATAAGAATACTAGCTATATAAAGGATAGTTATTAATAAAAATACTTTAAAAAGTAGAATTAATAATTAAAGGGGCCTAAAAATAAGGCTAAATATTCTTAAGAAAATTTTTCAGAAAATAATACTTTTTTAATTTTTATAGCCCCTAGATCTAGTTAACTAGTTAGTTTTCAAGGCTTTTTTCTAGGCTATACTAGCTATTATATTTATTATTCTAAGAATTACTTTAGGGGGTATTTTAGAAAGTATAAGAATTAGTTTTTAGATACTATTAATTATTTTAAGAATCTTAAATATTAATTACTAGGAACTTTTATACCTATTTTAATAATATCCCTAGGGTACTTAAGGGCTAGTATATTATTAATTCAGGATATAATTAATATATTATTTTAGATTAATTAGTATTTATTAATTAATAGCCTCATATTTAGTAAAATTACTAATAGCTTTATAAAAGTTATTAAAAAGGGAATTATATAGCTTAACTATAAAATTAATAGCTATTTAGTAATTTTAATATTATATAATATATTATATTATCCTAGCTTAAGAGTGAATTTAATCTCTATATTCTAATTACTTAAGAAAAAAAAAATTTATTTAAAAAAAATAGTACTTTACTTATTATACTAAAAAGAAGGTATTATTCTTTATATATAAATTAAATAACCTATTCTTTTTAAATTTATAGTCTTTTAAAGATAAGTAACTTAAATATATTTTATTCCTTATTTATTTAATTATAAAATTATAACTTTAATTTTAATATAATTATTTAGAGTACCTAGCTAAAGTAAGCTTATAATATCTAAAATATATTATTATTAATATAAAGGGTTCCTTATATACCTGCTTATATAAATTATATATAAAAAGAAAAATTAAAGTTAAATTATATTTTTAAAGCTTTTTATAAGAATAATATTTAATAAAATTCTTATATTATAACTTATTAGGTATTACTAGTACTCTAAGATATAATAATATTATATATTTTATTATTATTCTTAATAATCACTTTCAATTTACCTTTATAAAGCTTTTTAAGTAAAAATCTAATTTTTTTTAATTTTTATAAAATATTCTTATCTAATATAAACTACTTAAGTATCTAGTATACTAGATTTAACTTAATATAAGTAATAAATTTATACTAAAAAAACTCTAAGTATAATACTAAAATTAAGGTATTATATTAAAGTTTAATAGTATTAATTTAAAAAAAAAATAGAATAATATTATAAAAGTACTTAACTATATTCTAAAAGAAAAGCTTTATTTAATTATTATAATATAAAATATTCTATTAAAATTTTAGCATGAAATTATTATTATTTATACTTATTTATAAAATTTTAGCCCTAGCTTAGTTCTAGAAGGTTATAAAATCTTATATAAAGCTTATTTTAATATAAAATTTAATCTCTAGTACCTAAGGATCTTAGGGTATATAACTTAAGTATTTAAACTATTTTTAAAATAGGGCTATAATAGTAAGAAAACCATTAAGTATAAGCTTATTAAATATAATAAAAATATTACTATTATCTACTAGTTATTAATACTTATAGGGTATATATATTATATACCTAAATATTATTTTTAATAAGGCTATCCCTTATATAGATATCCTAGAAAAACTAGTTAAATTATTAAATAAAAATATTCTTATCTTTAAAAAAATAATAGTAAGTACTTATTTAAGAAAGCTTTTTAATAAATAAGTACTTACTAAAGCTATTATTAATATTAAAAATATAAGAGGTAGCTCGAAAAACTATAAAATAAATTATAAAATAAAAAAATTTCTCATATTTTTTAATAATATAAATAATTAACTAACTAAATTAATTAATAAGACTAAAGTTTTAATACTAGTTAATTTTTAAAGAGGCTTAAAAAAGTATTTTAAATTATATATTTTAAGTAAAGTATACTGGTTACCCTAGTTCCTAAGTTAATTTTTAAAGATTCCCTAGAAAAACTAGTTTTAAAATAATCTTAAATTATTTATCTTTTAGAAAATCTTTAGGAAGTATATTTTTATAATTACTAAGAATTTTTAATAATACTTGCTAGTAGCTCTTACCCTAGTTCCTAATTTTAAAACTAAAATTATAAAATTAAAAACCCTCTAAAAAACCTAGAATTCTAGAAATTAATTTTAATAATTAATGAAAATTAAAAATAAAATTAATAATAAAAAATAAAATATAATATCTAGTTAAGCTTCCCCTAGGATAAAAAGTATCATAAAAAAAATAAGTTTTTAAGCTTAAATATAGTCTAGCTAGAAAGATTCTTGAGTATAAGATATATTATATAATTTATAGTTTTTAATAAATTAAAAGTATTAATTATTATAAAATCTTTATTTTAATAATTAAGTTAATAAGCTATAAGGCCCTATTTATTATTATAGTAGTAAATAGTTAGAAAATTAAATAAATAAATATTAAAATAATATTTTTATATAATAAAGTTAATAGTAAAGTCTATATTTACTAACTTAATACTATAGATAATAATATAAGATATATTTATAAGTTAAATAAAACCTTATATAGCCTAAAGTAATCCCTCTATGTCTAGTATTTTATACTTTAAAGTTTTTTTTAAAGCTTAGATTTAAATTTTTATAAGTTAATAATAATATATTTATTTAAAGGAGTCTTTTTATTATTATTTATATCAATAATTTATTTTTAATTAGCCTAGATATAAAAAAATCTATTATTAAAAGCCTAGCTAAGTACTAAATTTAAAATAACTAATTTAAGACTATATAATTTTTATCTAGTTATAAAAATTAAGTATAATTAAATTAATTAAATATTATAAATCTTATAGGTTATATATATCTAGAAAATATTTAGGGACTTTACTATAAAAAACTATAATTTAATAATTATTTTTATAAATCTAAAAATCTAATTAAATATATATAAAGATAGTTATATTATTCTTAAATAGGCTAGTACTAGTATACCTATATTATTAAATCCTTAATATAAGTAATATCTAATACTTATATTAATACTACTTTTACTATATTAATATTAAATTATTTTATCTTAAACCTAGGTCCTAAATACTTACTTATTATTAAAAAGGTTTTATAATATTTAAAAAGAATAATAATTTTTATTTTAATATTTTAGAGAAGTCTTAAACTTTTTATTAATTATACTAATATTTATTAGGGCAGGGATCTAGATATATAATATTTAATAATAAGATATATTTCTAATTTAAGAAATAATATAATTAATTAGTCTTTAAAATATTAGCTTATAATACTATTATTAATATATAAAGTAGAATATATAAATTAAATATAAATATTAAAAAAAGCTATCTAGCTTTAGTTTATACTTTTTAAAATAAGTACTAATAATATTATTATTACTATTATTATTTATAGTAATAACTAAGATATTATTACTCTTTCCAGGAACCCCTAGCTTTATACCTAAATTAAATATATTAATATTTGATACTATTTTATCTAGGAGAAGCAGAAAGAAAGTAAAGTTAATATATAGTATATTAGTTTAGTTAATTAAATAGTAAATAGCCTTATTAGAATACTTTTTAAGCTTTAATTTGAAGTTTTTTACTTAGCTACTAGCCTTAATTAAGCCTTTATTTAAATTAATCTAAAAGTTATATCCCTAAGAAAGTATTTAAATTAGCATGCTAGTCCCTAGAAATAACCCCTAAAAATAATATTTTAAGAATTAATAATCCCTAGAATAATATCTTTATTTTTAGAGCTTAAATCCTTAAAGATTAATTATCCTAGGGGAGTTTAATACTATTAGCCCTAGAAACCTAGATTATTTAGGAACTTTATCCCTAGGAAGCTAAAGAGTTTTGGCCTAAAAACCCTTAGGAAGCTAATCTTTTAGGGGTTATAATCCTTATTTATTAATTAACTATATAGCTTAAAGCTATCCAGAACTTAATATTTACTTAAAAAGGAGTATTAAGATTAATTAATTAAAGTATCTTAGGATTATATAATTATTAAGGTAGAATAAAAGTATCTATATAATAGTATCTATCTATACAACTAATTAATAACTATTGTACCCTACACTATCAACATAGCCGTAGCCTATTTAATAAATATAAGTAGTATTTTATAAGATTACTTAATATTATTATTAATAAATATTAATATTTTTTAATAGCCTATATAAAAGTATTATAATTTTTATAAACTTTAAAATAAAAGTCTTTACTATATTACTTTAGGATATTAAAAAAAAATATTTAAAAAAAAAATTGACTTATAGAATACCTAGGCTTTATATTATTATTTAAGCTTAAAAATAAATAAATATTACTTTCTGATTAAAGAAAAGAGATTGACTACTATATTAAATAATTACTAGATAAAAATAGGAACTTTTAAAAAACCATATAAAGCCTTTTATATAATATATTAAAAAAGAAATTAATAATATTATAGAAAAAATTTATAATATTTTTAGGGGCGCGCTCTATGCACACCCTGATTGGCTACACGCACACCCCTTAACCCGATTAGGACTAGCGCCGCTATGCGCACACCTCCTACCTAATTGGGAAGAAGATCCACGTTCCATACCCCCCTCCCTCCCTATTTGGGAAGGCCTCAACAGAGGCCCCGGGGGACCTCCAAGGGGATAGGGCTAGGTAGGGGATGGTAGAATAAACTAAATAGATACTTAATAAATAGTTAAAACAATATAATAAACAGAATTAAATAAAATTAAATAAAATTAAATAAAGTAGATTAAGTATAACATAGTGGCCTATCTATTAGGATTAATATTAATATATCATTTTATTATTTTATTATTTTATTATTTTATTATTTTATTATTTTATTATTTTATTATTTTATTATTTTATTATTTTATTATTTTATTATTTTAT
>NW_027395850.1:0-2451 GCF_047715665.1 Aspergillus karnatakaensis | reverse complement strand
TTTTATTATTTTATTATTTTATTATTTTATTATTTTATTATTTTATTATTTTATTATTTTATTATTTTATTATTTTATTATTTTATTATTTTATTGTTTGGACGATGACGTGTAGGGACGACGACATGTAGGGACGGCGAGGTGTAGGGACAGCAAGGTGTAGGGATATTATTAAGGTACCAGGTATAGGGATAGCAAGGGCAGGCTAGAGAGTGTGTAGAGCCTGGGGTGTGTGCATAGCAGTGCTAGTCCTAATTAGGTTAGGGGGTGTGTGTGTAGCCAATCAGGGTGTGTGTAGAGCCAAAAAGGGTGTGTGTACAGCGCGCCCCTATTTTTTATTAAATTAGTATACTTTACTAAATTAAATATTATTATAGCTTTTTATAAGATTTAAATCTAAAAAAAAAAGATAAATAAATAATAGTTTTTTAAATAAGATATAACCTATATAAATAGTTATTTATATTATTTAGGTTAGCTAATATCCTAAGTACTTTCTAGAAATATATTAATTAGATATTATATAACTACCTTAATAAATTTTACTTAATATATATTAATAATATACTTGATTATACTAATTAAAACCTAGCTAATTACTAAGTATATATAAAAAAAGTTTAATAATCCTTATAAGATACTGGTCTATACTTAAATATTAAGAAATATAATTTTAATATGATAAAAATAAAATATTTAGGTTTTATTATTAAGGCTAGTAAAAATATATTAATAGATCTAGTAATATAAGTAATAAAAGAATAGGAAGCCCTAAGAATTATTAAGGGAGTATAAGATTTTATTAAGTTTATTAATTTCTATTAATAATTTATTCTTAATTTGTTTAGGATATTATATCTTTTATATAACTTAATTAAAAAAGATATACAATTTTTATAAATAAATAATTATTAAGTAATCTTTAATAATTTAAAAAATTATTTTATTATAAAACTTGTCTTAGCTTTTTTTAACCTAGAGCTATTAATTATAATTAAATTAAATACTTTAAGGTATAATATTAGAGGTAGGCTATATTAATAAGATTAATATAAAAATATTAAAATCTATAACTATTTATTAAAATAATTATCCCTAGTAAAGGATAATTATAAAATTTATAATAAAAAATTATTAATAATAATTAAATATCCTAAAAAATAAAATATAGAATTATACTTAATTATAAATTTTAAAGTTATTATAAATTATAATAACTTAAAATATTTTTATTCCTTTTAAAAGCTAATTAAATAATATATATAATAAAGCTTATTCCTTAATAAGTTTTATTTTTATTTTATATATAAAAAAGGAGTAGAGAATAAAGGTATAAATATATTATTATAATAAGATTAGGATATACTAGATAACTATAATAAAAGAATTAAAATAAGAATATTTTGATTATTACTTATTATAATAAAGTAAGAAACCTTTTAATTTTTATTACTTTTTATAATACTAGTACCAGCCTAGCCTGATACCTAATAAGAAATCTAGATATATATAAAGAAAATAAATAAATAATATTAAAGTATTCTAGGAATAGTAAAAATAAGAGAATATAAGTTTCTACTAGAACTTAAAATTAAAGTTAGTATAATTAAATATAATATTAACTAAGATAAGAAACTTATTTTTTAAAAAAAAAAAGTACTAAATTATAAACCTTTTTAAATCTTAATTATTAAAAATACATATAATTTCTTACTAATAAAGTATTTAGGCTATAAATAAATATATAAAATTATTATTTAAGAGTATTTTTAGCCTAATATAACTTTTACTATATATTATTATATAAAAGCTTATAAATTATATAAAAGTATTTAAGCCTAGAAAACCTAAAAATAAGAACTTTTTAAATTATTATTAATCCTAGATTACTCTTAGTAAGATATTAGTATAAAGTTCATTATAAACTTATTTAGAAGTTATTATTACTAAAATATACTAGTTATTATAGACTGCTTAACTAAGAGTATTATATTATATATTATAAATAAGATTAATATAGACTTTACTACCTAGACTATAATTAATACCCTAATATATATATATATATAGTATTCTAAACTTTATTATCTTTAATTATAAGATATAATTTATAAATAATATCTAGGTAAGGATATATTAATTAATAAGAATTCAATAATACTTATTTATAGTTTTTTACCCCTAAATAAATAATAGGATAGAATAGATAAATACAATAATAAAAAAACATTTATACTTATATATATATATTATAATTAGTTAGATTAAAGTAAGTACTTGTTACGGAAGAACCAACCTCTGGCTTCTTCCTTACCCTGGTAACCTCTTGTAAGCTCGCAACGCTTGACTTAACTTACTTAATCCTTTCTCTAAATAGCTTCACGTCTAACTAGTATAAAGACTAGTCACGGTCAGGGTTAAGCTTAGTTAAAGTAGGCAAGGCCAAGTATC
>NW_027395849.1:0-18802 GCF_047715665.1 Aspergillus karnatakaensis | reverse complement strand
AGAAATTCTTCAAAATAAAATATTATTTTTAAGTTTTATAATAGCTAAAGCTTATATACTAAGTATAGAATCTTATTAAAAAACTAGTTTATAAAATTAAAATACATATTTAGTTCTACTAGTATTTAAAGGAACTTTAAATATAAGATAGTTTTAACTTTAATAATAAAAAATATTATTTTTAAGGAATAAACTAGCTAGCTAAATAATCATATAATTTAAAAACTTAAATATATTTTTTCTAGACTTAATATAGTTCTTAGCTTTTTATACTTAATAAAAATAGTTTTAAATATTTTTTATAATTATTAAGTAACTTAGTATAATTTCCTTAAGTTACTTAAATCTATATTTAGTCCAGGTATTATATATTATAGTATATTTAATAATTTAAATTAAAGATCTTATATAAACTAGATACTATAAATATAGTTATAATTATATTATTTAGATTACCTTATAAGAATAATTAATATAATTATATATTAGATAATTTTAACTTTAATATTCCTAAATTTATAGGCTTTTATACTAAGTCTAACCTATAATTATTACTAGAATTTTAGTTTTATATTATATAAGTATACCCTTTTAACCTTTACATAGTAATAATCCTAGATACCTTATAAGAATTTAATAATACTATTCTATCTTACTAGAAGGTTAATAATTTTTTTATATAGTTCAATATAATATTAATAGTTATAGCTATATTACTAAAGATTTTTAGCTTTATATATCTTACTTTATAGCTTTTAAAGTTTTTAAAGTAGTTTATAATATTTATAGTTATTAAGGCCTTAATTAATATTTAAATATAATATAAGGTATTATATTTTATTAAGGTTAAAAATAGCTAAAGGAGTATATTACTTATTACTCTTAATATTATAAAAATAATATTAATTATTACTCTTTATATAATAGCCTTTAACTAATTACAGCTCTACTAATTCTTTTTAATATTATTATTATTAACTTTATATCTTATTTTCTTAATAATAATAGATTTAATTACTTACTAGTAATTATAAATAAGTTTTTAAAGTAAATTAATTTAATTTCTAGTAAAAAAGACTAGGGTACTAAAAAATAGGGATTTAATTTTATAATATATATATATAGTTATAACTAGGGGTTTTCCTAATACTTCATATTTAATTATAATCCTTAATTTATTTTAGATTTCTAGAAAAATATCTATAAAGCTATAAATATTTTATAGTATTTCTTAATAATATAGTACCCTTATACTAATAATTAGTCTAAATATTTAATTTAAGTAGTAAAGATTATATTATAATATATTTATATATAAGGCTTTAACTAGCTCCTATAACTATCCTTAATAATTATAACTATAAAATAGTATTTTATATAATATTATTATAAGATAACCTTAGTAGTTCTTAAAGAATATATTTTAAAAAGACTTTTTTTTATATTTAAATATAAAAGAAGCTCTTAAATTTACTAGTATCTATATAAAGTAATCTTATAATTATAATTACTGCTTTATTAAATTTATAGTTAGTAATATAATTTATTTATATTTATATAAAGACTATACTATACTAGGTATATTAAAGTATAGTAAAAAACTTTAAGCCTAATATAGATCCCTTATTTCAATTATTTAATATATTAGTTAATTATTTTATAAGTTTAATATTTATTATATCTAGAAAATCTATCTAGTTATTTTTATTATTTAACTTAAAAGAGCTGCTATAAGGAAAAGCTTATTTAATTATAAATATATTAAGTCTTTTACTATAAAAGTTAAAGAATATCTAGAAAAGGAATATTATAAAATAAAATATTTATTAGAATACTAAGTATACTTTATTAATTACTTTTATAAATAAATATTATATTTACTACTTAGGCCATAGCTTTTATAAAAAGAAATATTTATATTATAATAACCTCCTTTATAGCTACTTTAAATTAGTAAAAGAATTTAAGTAATAATATTACCTCCATAAAAAATATTAATAAAAATAAAATATAATAATTATAGTATTATTATTTTTATATCCTTATTTATATATATTTTATTTCTTATACTTAACCTTTCTAGCTTTATTAATTATACTACTTTTACTTATATCTTATTTCTTATATTTTAGTTTTTTTATTTTATTAATTATATTATTTTTTTATACTCAATCCTTATAAAGCTTTTTATTTTTATTTATTTTATATTATTACTTTTCTTATATTTTTTACTTTTTATCTACCTTTCTCTTATTTTATAATACTTTTATTATATTTTTTTATCTCTACTTTTTATTTCTCTTATTCTAGTTATAAAAGGTATTGACTTCTTTTTTAAATAAAAATATAAAAAGACTGCTTTAAGCCTATCTTTTTTTATTATTTAATTAAATTCTAGTAACTAATTACTATTTTATATCTTAAATAATATAGGAAATTATTAACCAGATATTCTTACTTAGTTTATAAAGTTATTTTTCTTTTCTTACCTAGAAAGTTACTATTTAATTTTATTTTTTTAATTAGTAATAATATCTTAATATAATTAGCTTTATTAATATATACCCTAGTACTAGCTAGTACTCTTAATACTAGTACTTTTAATATTTTTTATATATTTTTAATATATTTAAGAATTATAAATATCTTTTGCTTAGGCCTTTTTTAAGACTTATTATATTTTTACTTTTATATCTTTAGTTTACTAGTTATAATAAAACTAGAGCTTTTAAACTATACTTTATTATAAGTTTATAAAATTTTAATTTATAAAAAGTAGATTCTTTAACCCCTTAATATATTTAATTTTAAAAAATTTAACTTAAGTTTATATTATTTTACTACCTTTAAACTACTTTCCTGGCTTAAGCTTAAAGTATAAGTTACTTTATAAACTAGATTAAATATTAAAGAAAGTATTATTATTAATTACTTTATTTAGAATTATCTTGAGTATATAGCTAGAAGAGAATAAGCCTAGTAATAAATATTATAGAAATAAGTATAAAAGTAAGTACTATAAAAATAAATATTTTAAGAACTTTCCTAGCCTATAAAATAATATAGCTTACTTAATTTTTAAGTTATATTTTTTATACCTTCTTTAAAATATAATATTAAATTTTATATTTTATTAAGTAAAGTCTTTTACTTAAACTTACTAGAGATTTATAACTCTATTTTATTATAAGCCTAGGAGCTTTCTATAATTTAATAATAAGATTACTTATATAGTCTAAATCCTGCTATCCTAGCCTGTTTTTTTGAATTAGTTAATCTTTAAATATACTAATTACTTATATATTACTTTACCTGCTTTAGTACCTTTTTCCCTGCTATATTCATAAGTAATATTTAAATTATAAAAGTAAGAATAAAATATTTATTTATTTTTAGTCTATACTTACAGGTAATACTTAATTTATAAAAATAAAAATATAATACTTATTAATCTCTAGTATTATATCTACAGGTAATATCTAAATTATAAAAATAAGAATATATAATATTTATTAATCTCTTAGGCTATGCCTATAAAAAATACTTAAATAAAAATAAAAATAAAATATCTATCTTCTTTTTAAATTAGTTATATATATTTACCCTTTATCTTTATTATTTATATAGTAGGCTTTTACTTTACAGGTTCAGGTTTTAATTTATAATATAAGTTATTTATTTTTAGTATTATCTCTAATTTAATCCTAGACTTTTAATTTATAATACTAGTCTTAGGCTTTAACTTTCCTACTTTTTATAGTACTAATACCACAGCTATTTTATAATATAGATCTAGGCTATTTATTTTTAGCATTATTTTTATAATAGCTAACTTTATAAATTTAACCCTAGGCTTTTACTTTATAAGCTTAGTTTTAAGTTTTTATTTTTAATTCTAGTCTTAAGCTTTTATAACTTTATTTATACTAGTAATAGTTTTATAATATCCTACTATATTATAGTACCTAGTTATACTAATAATACTTAATATTTTTTTATATAAAGATATACTTCTAGGTAAACTCTAGCTATACTTACTTTATATAAATAATATTAAAATCTTGCTATATTAATCCTAGGTAAATTATTATTAATATTTATATTTTAGTTATTATACTAGTAAAGAAAATTAATAATCTATTTTATTAATTAATTACTAAAATATTATTAAAGTAATTCCTACTTAAACTTAAGCTAAAACTAGTACTATAGTTTATAGTACTTTTAATAAATATATTAAAGATTTTACTAACTTAAATATGAGTAAGATTTATATAGTTATTTAATTGGCTTAATTAACAATTTATAATTATAAAAATATAATTTTTATAAACTTAAATACTAGAGCTAATATATTTTAAAGAAGATTTAACTTATATTATCTTACTTATACTTTAATTATTAATTAGTCTATTTTTTTTCTTAACTATAATAATTATATTATAAACTTTAGTAGTTACTTTAAGTAGTTAAAATTATTTTATTACTTAATATTTAATATATTACAATTTATAATAATTATCCTGGAATTCTTAGTATCTTTTTTTACTATATATTTTTTTATAATACCTGCTAAAATACCTAGTAGGTCTTATAAATAATATAATAAATATTTATTAAACTAATAATATAATTACCCCTTATTATAAATAGATTATATATTTTATTATTCTTATCTCTAATAGTATTAAAAAGAGATATTATAACTAGTAATATAATAATAGTACTATTATATTATTTAATATTATTATCTTTTTTAAAGAATATATTAATTTAAATCTTAATAAAGCTAAATACTTAGATATTATATAAGAGTAACTAATTTATTACTCTACTAAGTATATTAAAGTACTTAATTAGTATAAATAAAAGTATAAATATATCCTTAATTAAATTCATATATAAGAGTAGGAGGTATTTTAATATATAAAATAATATTATATTTACTTAAGGTAACTAGTAGGCTATATTTATAAAGTATTATAAATATTATAGATTAAGGATATCTTTAAAAATATAATAATCCTTAACTATATTAGTATGTTTTTTATAAAAGTTTATAAAGATCCTAATAATATTTACTTAGATATTAATAATCTTAGAGCTTTATATATAATAATAATCTCTTTAATATAATAATAATAGTTATAACCAGCCTAGCAGGTGTTTTTAGGAAAATATATATAATAATAAGATTCCCTTATTACCCCTTAAGTTAACCTATACTCTTAAACTTATATTCTTTTTCTAGTATACTAGAATAGTAAATTACTTATAAAATAATTAGGAACTTTTATTATTAAAGCTTACTCTTACTATTTATATTACTAATACCTACTTTTATTATTTATATTATTAACTTTAACTTTTTTATTTTTATAGCTTTTCCTATAATATTTATTATATTATTTATTTTTTAGTATTATTACTTTCTTTAACTTATATTATACTACCCTAGTTATAAATTATATTATAAAATAAATACTTTACTTACTTATTATAAATTATTTTATTAAATCTTTATATTACTATTACTAGTAATTTATTTACCTGTTATAATTCTTAGTAAGGATACTAGTCTTTCTAAAAAGCTAGTATATTATAACCCTTTCCTATTACTTAGTTATATATTAGTACCTAAGGTCTCCTGTGACTAGTACTAGACCTTGGAGGAATTAACTCTTTTATACTGCAATGACTTTAATGTCTTAAGCTGCCACATACCTAAAAGAATTATACTACCTTTACTAATATCAATAGACTATTAGTAAAAGAAATAAAAATATTTAATATTATTTAGGAATATTTTTAAAAAGATTATTAGTAAAAGAAACAAAAATATTTATTATTATTTAGGAATATTTTTAAAAATATTTTATTATTATATATTATAACCCCACATGCATACTATCTATTAATGTTAATATATTAAAATAATATAGTATTAGTATAATAATATTCTATACTAGGAAGGATCTATAGGATTTTATTACTTTATTAAAATAAAATATTATTAAGCCAATTAAATTTCTTAGCTACTTTTTATTAGCTATAATAATTATTTATTTATTAATTAAGCTAAAAATTACTAGTATAGTTTAAGTATTATATAAGCTATATATTATATAATAAAAACAGTGCCTAAATAGTTATATATACTAATTATAATATAATTATTAGTATAATAAAAAATATTTTTTTATTAACCTTAAATATTAATAAGCTAAATCTATATTTTATATAGGTATCTCAATATTTTTACTAATTTTATAATTCATTCTTTTATTAGAAGCCTAGGAAAATATATTTAGTACTAGATATATTATTAAGGTTACTCTTATAAATATTTAATGATATTAAGACTTTTTTAAATATATTATTTATATAGTTTAATAACAAAAAGAACTACCTTTTTAACTATTTTATTAAGGTAGTCCCTTAATTTTATATATTTTTTATTAAGCTTACTAATAATTTTAAGGATTATATTAATATTAAGTCTAGCTATAATATAAAAAAGTATTGAAAGTTATGTTATGGAAGAACCAACCTTTGGCTTCTTCCTAACCCTGGTAATCTCTTATAAGCTTGTAATAGTTAACTTAACTTACTTAATCCTTTTTCCTAATAGCTATCTTATTTAACTAGTATAAAGACTAGTTATATTTAGGGTTAAGCTTAGTTAAAGTAGATAAGGCTAAGTATCCTATATATAGAACACTTATAGAGTAGTTTATATAAGTATATTACTATTCTAAAGGTAACCCTGAATAATAATATAGTATTAATTATAAAGAATAAGTAAGACTAGATATAGTAGTAATAAGTATTCTTAAATATTTTTTATACTTATCTACCTTCTTATCTATTATTTACTATAGTAATTCCTTAAGTAAATACCCTTAGTCTACTATCTTATTTACCCTTTTCCTAGGTAGACTGTTAAGTAGATGTATATAACTTATTTCCTTACAATATAGTAGCTTTTATAGGTGCTTGCCCTGGTAAGTCCTTTTTTATAATAATAAGTATTATTTTGTGGTTATACTGGTCCCTAAAGCTATCTAATACTAAAAGATTATAATATTTAATAATACTGAATATTCTCTTATTCTAATATTTAGCGTGGCCTAATATCCTATCCAGGGTAATAGTATCCTAGGATATTATTATTATCTTATAAAAATTCTGCTGTGCTGACCGCCCTTAACTAAGTTTCCAATACTATCTCCCCCTCTTTTACTTTTTTTTATCTTAGAAAGTATAAATAGTGTAGATTCCCTTATTCTTTCAGTATATTTCCTTTTTTTTAGAACTCCTTCTATAATAGTTTACTATACCTAAAGTAACTTATAATAAGCATGCTAAGAATATCTATCTAAATAATTATATTAAATATACTAGTTATATTTTTAATTCCTCTTATTAAATTAATACTACTTTAATTACTTTAAGCTATATATTATAAGTTTAAATTTAAAGAGTACCAAGTATTTTGCTTATACCTATCTAGAATAGAAGTATAAGAAATAATATTATAGTAATATTAAGTAAAATTGTATTATTTATAATTATAATATCCTAGACCACTAGATTAACCTTACTAAAACTTAAATAAAAAAACTTTTTATAAAATTAAAAAACTTAAAAACATGTCATAAATACCTGCATATAAAAATATTAGTAATAATTAATTATAATTCTGCAGTATTAGATTAGAATAATAAGAAGGATCTTTTAATTATTAAAGATTTTTAAGAGCTAGAATATCTTGCTAGTAAATATAAGGCTATTACTTAACTTATTATTACTTTATGTTACAGAAGAACAGACCTCTCTGTGTCTCCCTAACCCTACTAATCTCTTATAAGCTTGTAATACTTAACTTAACTTACTTAACCCTTTCTCTAAATAGCTTCTTATCTAACTAGTATAAAGACTAGTTATAATTGGGGTTAAGCTTAGTTAAAGTAAGTAAGACTAAGTATTTTATATATAAAATATTTATTAAATAGTTTATATAAGTATATTACTATTCTAAAAATAACTCTAAATAATAATTTATATTAATTGTAAAGAATAAGTAAGACTAGATATAATAATAATAAGTATTCTTAAATATTTTTTATATTAATTACTATCTTAATTATTTTTTTCTTATTATTGGTATAGTGGTTTAAGTAGTAATTTTTAGTAACTACTATCTTAACTACTAATACTTAGCTATTTATTATAGTAGTTATTATAGTAATCTTATATAATTTATAATTTATTTTAGCTTTTTTTTACTTACCTAATAACTTACTACTAGAGTATACCTATCTAGAATAATAGCTATTATTTTATAATTACTATCCTTCCTTAATAGTAATCCTTTCCTAATAATTGTTATTTTATAAACTATTATCCTTCTAAAATTTTTATCTTTCTAGATTACTATTTTCTTATAATTATAGTCCTAACTAACCTGCTATCCTTTTTCCCTAGCTATCCCCTCCTAGACAGTTATTCTTATTTCTACCTTATAACCCTATCTTGTTAGGTTCTTAATATTATTCCCCCTCTTTTTACTTTTTATCCTAAAAAGTATAAGTAGTATTAGTTCTTATTTTCTAGTATTAATAAGTTTCCTTTTTTTCTTTACCTTTATGATAACTTATAATATCCTGAGTTACTAAAACTTTAAAAGCTAAATATTCTTGTTATAATAAACTTACAGTCCAGGCTAATTTTATTAAATAAGAAAGTATTCTTATTAATAACCCTTATAAATATTATACTTTTACTAGCTTACTCTATATTATAGGCTTATTTAGTAAAAACTATATATAATATACTTAATTTAGTTATAAGTATAAGAAATAGTTTTATAGCAAGTAAGATTAGAGTTAAATAAAATAAAATAATAAAAAATATTTTACTAAACTAGAAACTACTAAGTGGGAGCTAGAATAAGTAATACTTCTTTATAAATAAGAAATAAAATACTTGATAGGTAAAATCTACTATATCTATTAACTTTAAAAATATAATAAAAAGTATAATAGTAAAATACTAGCTTATAATAGTACTTTTCTTAAATAACTTAAGGAAAAGAATTTATTAATTATTAAAGATTACTAGGAACTAGAGTATCTTATTAATAAATATAAAGCTACCTAGCTTATTATGACTTTAGACTTAACTAGTCTAAATTAGATAATTAAGTCTTTAATATTCTAGTAAAATATAAACTTCTTTACTTTTAAAATCCTTAGTAGTACTCTTAAACTTTTTTTAATAACTTATTAGGTTCTTAATAAGTTCCTAGATATTTTTAAAAGTATTATATTTTTTTATTTTACTAAGTATTAGGTTTTGCTACTAACTTACTTATAATCTAGAATCTTTTTAATTTTATATTTTATTTTATTTATTTTCTTAATCTTTATATATTTAGTAAGTTTAGTATTAATAGGTACTAGTTTTAATAATAAAATATAAAAAACTAGGTATATATATTTTATAAAAACTGGTAACTTTAATTAATAATTAACTAGTTCTAGTTACTTCTTAATTTTAATCAATCTTAAGTAGATATAATCTAGTTTTATACTTAGTTATTTTATTTTAATAATTTATTATAGAAAAAAGATCTTCCCCCTTTTTTCTAGATCTAATTTCTTAGATTTTTTCTTATTATAATAAGTTATTATTTATATATTAATAAATTCTAAGTCTCTTAATAGTTAGGCTTAGATTATTTTTAGTTTATTTATAAAGAGTCTAGCTTTTTTAGCTACTAACTTTTTTTATACTAGTTCTTTATATATATTTAGATAATATTTATAATTAGCTTTAAATAGTATTATACTAGTTATATTATATACTAAGTTATTATATATAAACTAGGTTATGAATAAGTTTTCCTCCTAGTTATCTTATATATAGTTTATATAGCATTATAAATATTATTTAATAGTTTAGTTTACTTTTTTAGTTTATTTATTAGATTATAATTAGTATATAATAATTATTTATAACTTCTTATTTAGTCTATAACTAATTTCTAGAATTTTATAGTAAATAGCTTATCCCTATCTAAAGTAATATATTTTAGTATATTATAATTTATAATAATAATATTAATAAATAAGTAATCTATATCTCTTATAATTATAATTATTATTATTAGTACTAAGTAAATATATTATATAAGTTAGTTTATAATAACTATAAGATAATCCCTTCCTAATACTATAATTAGTAAAGGACTTATAAAGTTAATTATAATTTATTCTTATAATTTTATTAATACTTTTGAGTTTTATAATTTTTTATATAAAGCATGCCTTATAAGCTTATTCCTAATATAGCTTTTATATTTACTAATATATTTTTAACTTTTTTTCTTATATTTTTAATATAATAGTTTCTTATAATTTTTTTATATATTTATTAATACTAAAGTATTCTTCTATTAGACTATTATAATATAATAAAATAATCTTATTAATTAATATAGATAAGATATAGATTAACCCCTAAATTTAAATTATATTATTTTAGTCTTTAATCCCTTTATTTAATATTTCTAGGATCTTTTATATAAGTTTATTATTTTTTAAGGCTTTTTTAACCTTATCTAGGACTTCTAATTTATTAACCTTTATTATTATAGTTAGGATTATTAAGTTATTCCTAAGTATTTTATTTTTATTAACTTATAAGATTACTAGTTTTAAATTTTTTTCTTTATTTTTATAGTCTGGTCTTTAGCTAAGAATATTTACTTATATATTTTTAGTTTCTTTATAATATATAATTTTATAGTTAAATTATAATAGTAGTTTAGCTTATCTAGTTTATCTTCTTATTAACTTTTTAATTATTATAGAGTAAGTTAGATTTTTATAGTTAGACCTAATTATAACTTAATATCTTATATTTTTTAGGTAAATCCTCTAATACTTAAATATTATTATAATAGCTAGTAATTCCTTATTATAAATATTATAATTTATCTTTAGTAGTATAAACTTTCCTTAAGTAGAAAGCTACTAGTCTTTTCTTATTATTAGTTTTAATTTAGATTATTATAGCTCTTAAAATATAATTTAATATATTTATTTCTATTATTATAAGTAAAGCAGGATTATATTATTTCTAAATTAGTAAATTAGTTAATTTTTCTTTAGCTTTTTTAAAAGCTTATTATTACTTATTTATTTATTTATATAAGATACCTTTTTTCAGTAGTTTAAATAAGGGTTCTATATTATAGGTATACCCTCTAATATAGTATTAATAATAATTTAATAAATTAATAAATTATTATAGTTTCTTAAGATTCTTTAGTATAAGCTATTCCTGAATTACTTTAACTTTTAATACCTTTACTTAGATACTATCCTTAGTAATCTAGTACCCTAAGAACTCTATTTCCTTATTATAGAATTTATATTTTTTAAGCTTGTACTTAAGGTTTACTTTTTATAATTTTATTAATATTTTTTATATATCTAGTATATATTACCTGAAGGTTTCTAAATAGATAATAATATTATTAATACATATATATATGTGTATTTTAGTAGAATCTTCTATAATACTTCTTTAATATATTATTAAAATAATACTAGAATATTAGTTAGCCTAAATAATATAACCTAATATTTATAAAAATCTTATTTTATTTTAAATATAGTTTTCTATTCTTTTTCTTCCTGAATCCTAATATAGTAATATATATTAGTTATATTAAATTTTATAAACTATTTTACTCTGCGTAGTTAGTCTTAGATATTATTAATTAAGGGTAAAAAGTATTAATCCTTAATTATTATATTATTAAGTAGTTAATAATTTATATAAAGTTATTTTTACTACCTTTTTTAGTATAATTTATCAGTAACTTTAACTTTTAGATAATCTTAATAAGTTCTTTAATATTAATATATTCTTTTAGTAACTTATTATATTTATTATTTAATAGGATTATTTATTAGTAATCTAATACTTTTCCTTCCTAAATAGGTATATTATAGTTATAGGGCTTATATAGTAATAGTACTAGGTTTTTAGGTTTCTTAAAAATATCTTAAAATTAATTATATTTTTTTAGGACTTTTTAAAGTAGCTTAATATTATTTATAATTATTACTAGCTACTAAGCCTTCTCCCTATCTCTTTTTTATTTTTAATAATTTTATAATATTATTTTATTTTACTAGTAGCCTAACTAGGAATATTTATTAACTATATTTTTTTTAATAATATTATTATAATAACAGAAATAACTAGACTTTTTTTTAAGAATATATAATTTTTTTTAGGAACTAATCTTTTTAGAGGTTATTTAATTACTTACTTATTTTTTTATACTACTAGTTACTAGCCTTAATTAGTACCTTTTTCTTTAATTATAAGTATTTCTTTCTTTACTAATGTTTTTTTATGCTTTTATTAATATTTAGATTATAATTCTCAAGCTATAAGATCCCTAATACTATATTATACTTACTTAAAGGGGTTATATTAAAACTTAGTTTAAAGTATTTCTTATATATTATTATAGGCAGCAGTACTAGTTTAATTATTAATACAAGATTTTCTAGATTCTTATTATTTAATTTATTTATTAGTATAGGAATTACTTTTTTTATACTAGGTAGTTAATATTTCTTTATAAATTTACAATATATAAAATTACCTATTACTCTTAAATTAATTATAGTATTTACTAGTTATTTATTAACCTAAATTAATAATTTAAGGTACTATTTTTATTATATTGTTATTAAGAGTTTTAGTAAAGCTAGTTTATTATTATCTAGTAATTCTAACTCTTAATCAGGTTTTATTATATATTATAAAAATATTAATATTAATCCTGCTTTTTTCTTCCTTATATTATGGAAAGTATATAATATCTTAAAATACTTTAGCTATAATTTAAATATATAATCCAGGTAATACTTATACTTTCTATATATATATTTTACTTAGTAATATAAGTATTTAATATTATTTTTCATATATTATAACAAGACTAGGTTATACTCTGCTAGGTTTTTTAAAATATTATATTATAATACTAGGTATTATTATTTATAATAAGATACTTATAACTATTAGTTATATTCTAGATATTTAATATAATACTTATAATTATATTGTTTATAATAGTAGTACTTGTAGCTAAGTATATTTTAGTACTTTTTTCTAGTTTATTTTAATTTATTATAATAATCTTAGTTATCTTATTTATATACTCTACAGAACCTAGGGTACTTATTATAAGATTATTTATATTTATCCTAATCCTTATCTATTCTATCCTAGCATATTAGCTAGATATAATAATAATAAAGTATAATTTATTACTAGAGTTATTATTATTTTTACTCTTTTTTAAGTCTCCTTTAGATATAATAGTTTTATTCTAAGAAGTTAGGCCTTTTTCTATTATCTAGTAATTTAAAAAGATCCTTAAATCTTTTTTATATAAGGTTTTTAATTAGGGTTTTAGGTATCTTAATAAGTTCCTCCTTATTAAGAATAGGGCCTTCTACTTAAGTACTAAATTATTTATTAAGGGGGTTAAAGTCCTATATAATAACTAGTAATTTACTATACTCCCTTTTTTAATCTAGCTTAATAATAGATTTATTTTTATAACTCTTATTTAATCTCTTAACTCTAGTATTTTGTGAAATTTATTATAGTTAATATTATATATTATAGCTTTTTCTTCTAAGTCTACTAGGTTTAGGGTTTTAACTAATATTATTTTCCCTAACCTAAATATATATATAAGCTTTTAGTTATATATCTATTAGATTATTAAGTACCTGCTTATTTTATTTATTAAAATATAAAACTATATTACTTGAGTATTCCCTTACCCTTAGCTCTTTAATATAATATAATATATAGACTATTTATTTTTCTTTTTCCTGGGATATTCTTATAGCTTTTTTATAAATTAACAGTATATTATCCCCTATTTCTAGGATCTTATTAACAGGGATAAATCTTTTTATTATATTAAGTATTATTAGCTTTATAGTAGTATCTAGTTATTTTTTTATTTAAAACTTTTATAGTTTTTTTAGTTATACTTTTTTTTAAGAGTAGTCTGCTACTTTATAGCCTAATTTATTATAAATAAAGTATAAATTCTCTTTTTAATACTATTTTCTTTTCTTCTTAGAAAGTATTATATTAAGGTTTATTAGTTAAGGTTTATAAGAATTATTATAACCCTAATTTTTTAGCTAAAATTATTATCTAATATTAGTATAATTTCCTCTAGTTTTACTAGATTAATAAGAATATAGTATCTAATATTTAGTATATTATTATTAATAGTAACCTCCCCTCCTTACTTATAAATCTTAGAGTTAGTTATTAATTTATACCACTTATTTAATCATTTTTTTAATAGTTTTAGGTTTATCTATAATAATCATTTTTTTAAGGATTTCTTACTTAAGTCCGTCCTTAAATTACCTAATAAAGGCTTTATTATCCTAAGATATATATAATTATAATTATATAAATTTAAATATATAATAAGATATATTACCTGTTTACTTTAATTATTATATTTTATATTTAATATCCAAGATATCTTTTAAGTATTTCTTAAAAATATTATAATTTATAAAAATCTCCTTAGTATTATTAGCTATATTATCTATAGTAGTAATTTAGTATTCCCTTATAAAGGGTTTAAATTATTTATAAGCTACCTTAGTAAGGTAAATAAAGATAAAGAGAACTTTATCTTTATAACTTATAAACTTATTTTTATTAATATTAAAATATATATTTATCTAGGTTTACTAGTACCTAAGCTTGGAGTAAGTATTATTAAAAAGTTTAAGGGTTTTAAGCTTTATGACTTTTATAGTAAATTTATTACTAAGCTTAGGAATTTACTTCTAGAGCTAGTTAATTATTTCTTAAGTATTATTAGTAGGGGTAGTACTATATTAATTAAGGTTATTAATTAAGTAGTTAATAATTTTAGCCTAAGTATTAAGCTGCCCCTGTATAGTATTAATAATAGACTAAAGTTACTTTATATTAATAGAGTATTAGTTAGCTTGCTAATTTCCTTTAGAAGCTATAATAATAGTTTATTTTAAGTTAAGTTAAGATACTTATATTAACTAGTAATTAATTTGTTATAGAAGAACTAACCTTTAGCTTCTTCCTAACCCTAGTAACCTCTTATAAGCTTGCAATATTTAACTTAACTAAGCTCAACCCTGACTATAACTAGTCTTTATACCAGTTGGATAAGATATTTGTTAGGAGAAAGGATTGAGTAAGTTAAGTTAAATGTTGTGAGCTTATAAGAGGTTACCAGGATTAGGAAGAAGCCAAAGGTTGGTTTTTCTGTAACAAGTTAATTATTAAAACTTTAAATAATAATAAGGGTAGTATATATAAGATAATATTATTTTTTTAAATTATAAATAATCTTTTATATACTATATTCAAAGGGAAATTCTATCTTCTTAACTTTATTTATACTAAGGTACTTAAAATTACTTATAATAACATAGGTTATAATAATATTAAATATATTTTATATTATTTTAGTAGTATTACCTTTATACAAGCAAGATATTATATTAGAATATATATTAAATATTATTAAGAATACTATAAAAAATAGACCTAATATTATATACTTTATAAATTACTTTAATTTATTATACTCCTTAATATACTTTTCTAAATTATAATAATTAACCTTATCCTTACTATTTTAGATACTAGTAGTTTCAATACTATTATATTATTTTATTATAAGATATTTAAGCACATAACAATAATAATTCTAGGTTATAATTTATAATATAATATTTAATAAGGCTGTTAGTGTTTTGGTAACTTAGCCTTTAGGTTCCTGAGGAGTGGTAATCTTATATAGTTATATTAAGATTATATTGTTAATCTAGGACCTTATTAGTAGCAGATAGCTATTAATATCTTATAATAAGTAAGGTTTAGTTTTATAATAAACTTATACTTAATTTTATACCTAATTATCATATTATCCTTAATAATTCTAAACCTTTTTTTTAATTATTCATAAAATTGATATACCTTTATTTTTATTTTTATCTTATAAATTATTTTAATCAGTTAAAGAAATTATCTTAAATATAGAAAAAAGCCTCTTCCCTTTTTTAATATAAAAAATTAATTAATCACTAGAGAAAGAATAAAGATTATAATAAATTTATAATTTAAAATATAAAATTATTAATGTATAATCTTAGATAAGTTATTTAAAATGTTTATTCTTAAGATAATATTATTGCTTACCTAGATTAGTAATAAAGGAATGTAATAAAAAATCTAAGATTAAAATAACTAATATTCAAGAACTTACCCTTAAGATTACTTTATAAGAATAACCTAAATAGCTAGTAAATCTTAATTAAATTATTAAGTATCTTAAAAATACTTTAATAATAGCTAAAAATTCTTTCTAAATTTTAGAAAAATAAATAATATATACTAATAAAGATAAAACTAATATATTATAGGAAAATCTATAAAAAAATAATAAAGAATTATAGAAATCTATTGATATTATATAAAGTAAATTATTACCTTAATTTATAATTTACTAGTTCTTTATTTGGATATTGTAAACTAAAAAAATATATAACTTAATAAAATTACTAGAATTCTTATAAATTCTATATATATTTTAATATTCTTAAATCCTATTTTTCTTAAATATTTTAAGAAAAAAGAGCTTATAAATTTTATATTAAATTATAACTAAAACTTTAATAAAAGATAGCTAAAAATATAAAAAATCTTTTAAAAATAGAAAATAAAATAATAAAGAAAGTAAATTAATATTAAGGAATAATAAGCTAATATTAAAAATCTAATTTTAAAAAAATTTCTTAAACTTTAATAAAAAGTAATAATCTTAAAATTATATTAAGTTATTATAAAAACCTAGATATAATAATAATTATTAACTAAAATAAAACCTTATTAATAATAAGGGCAATACTTTATTTTATAGTATTTTAAGTATAGTAGTAAGACTTATCTTGTAAATTAATATAAAATAAAAATAAATAAAAATGAATAATATTGAAATTAATACAGGTATTAGGTAATTGAAAATTATTAATATATTATTAAATACCTAAAATAACTTAAGAAATAAAGTTTAATTATTACTTAATCTTTATTAATAGCTAGAAACTTAGTTATAAGGATAGCCTTTTATTTTATTATTAATATTATAATAAAAGATTATTTATATATTTATATAAATATAAATACTTATACCAAAGTTAATATGATTAGTTATAAGTTTACTAAAATTATAAAATTATAGTAAGCTTAACTTATACTATCTTTATTATATATTATTAATTCTTTTATAACCTTAACTTATAGAGTCTAGCAGGTTTTTATTACTATTACTAATTTTAAAAGAGAAACTTAATTATTTATCTACTCTTATATTATAATTTCTAAAAATTAATCTTTATAGAAAAATTTAATTCTTTGATTAATAATTATTTTAAAAAATTAATGAATCTTTTTTAATCCTAAACTAGAATATTAATAATATAAAGCTTTATTTTCAAAGTCTTAACTAGTTATTATTTTGTAAGAGCTTCTTAAAATAAAGCTTATATTTTTATTATAATTAAAATATTTAAAGAAATTTAGCTATTTAATAAAAAATAATAAAACAATAAAATAATGAAACTTTTATAATTACTTCCTCAATATAAGCTTTTTAAAAATATTTTTGATAAGGTAAAAATAAAATAACTCTTTACTTTAAAAAATAGTTATTATTAAATTATTATTAAACATAAAAAATATTTATTTTAAGAGCTAATATATCCCTTTTTTATTATTAAACTTAAAACTTAATATAAATACTTAGATAATAATTTAGCCTTATATAAAATTTAAAGATTGAAAATTTTTATAAATATACCTATTCTTTTTATACCTAAAAAATAAAAGCCTATAATTATATATTAATTATTCAGGTCTTAATAAGATAATAATAAAAAATTATTATTTTTTATTTCTAAGTTTAGAGATTCCTAATTAAATTACTTGAATAAAAGTCTTTATAAAATTTAATATAAGATACCTATTATTAAATTTAAATTAATAAAAAAAACTGAAAAAAATAGTTTTCTATTACTAGTATAAATATTATAAATATATAATTATATTTTTTATTATATTAAAAAGCTTATTAAACTTATATTATTAAAATTTTAAAACACCTTCAAAAAGCTAATTTTAATTTATATATTAAAGAGACTAAATATATATTTTATTAATTTTAAATTAGATTTCTAGAATATATTATTTTAGATAAAGATATCTTAATAAATCCTTATTATATTAATATTATTATTTTCTAAAAAGAACTTAAAAAACCAAGATTTTATAAGTTTTATTATTAGTTTATTTATAATTATTTATAAATTATTTTATTATTAACTAACCTTTTTCAAGGCTGTAAAAATGATAAAAAACTAGGATATTTATAATTTAATTTATAAAAAAAGTTAATCTTTTACTAACTTATTAATACGTTTTAGATAATATCGATTTAATTATTTTTTATTTTTTTTACGTATTTAAGTAAGAATTAATATTTTAAAAAATAATATAACTAGTATTCTTTTATAACTTAATTTATAAAATATCGAGTATCTAGTTATTTTTTATTATAAAAGTTTATAAATACTAAACTTAATGATTTAATATTTAATTAAGAATTATTATTAACTTA
>NW_027395848.1:0-19714 GCF_047715665.1 Aspergillus karnatakaensis | reverse complement strand
AGTAATACCTTACTTATTTCCTAGTAATTACCTTACTTCTATAATTACCTCGCCTGTTTCTTAGTAATCACCTTGCTTATTTCTTAGTAATCACCTTACTTATTTCTTAGTAATTACCTTACTTCTGCGATCACCTTGCCTATTTCTTAGCGATCACCTTGCCTGTTTCTTAGTAATTACCTTGCTTCTATAATTACCTTACCTATTTCTTTATAATTACCTCGCTTCTATAATTACCTTACTTATTTTTTACTTTATAAAAGTATTAGCTAACCTTAAATAATTTATAAATATAATAATAATTACTTCTACTCTTATTTTTCCTACCTTTAATATTTTTCCTACTACTTAATAAGGGCTAAATCTCTTAAATAACCTATTAAATCTTAAGTATAACTATTTAGTAATATAGCCACGGGCTAATATTATTAATTACTTTTCTTCCTAGACTATAATATATAGAATACTTATAATTATTATAATAAATATTTATTACTAGCTTATAACTTTAGTAAGTACTTTATTAAGCTTTATAAAGCTTTATAAAAAAACTCTTAATATATAAAGCTAACTTTTAACTAGCTACTTACTAACTTTCTTATTATAATTTCTTCTAACCTTACAGGCCTACTCCTAAGAGCTACCTAGAATATACTATTTCTAGTAACTATATTTATTAATAACTAAATTATAACTTAGCTTATTAATTATCCTAGTATATAAAATAACTAGCTATAAATTATAGTACTTAATTTAATACTTATTATTATAGTTATATTATTAGGTTTAGCTTTTTAATTAGGACTTAAGCCCTTATCTCTCTAGAAGCACGCGTGAATTTTTACCCTAGTATATTAATATATTTACTTTTATAATAAATTATTTACTAACTAGCTTATTAAATAATATGAAATTTATAAAATTATTTTTATTACCTATACTAGCCGTAAACTACTACCTAGAAATAAGTATATAAAATATGTTTTATTATTCGCAGGTATTATTGTTAAGAACCTAGCAAGGCGGGGTCGCAAGGCAGAAACAAGGACAGCTGTTCTGGTTAGAACAGCTAGGAGGAAAAGATAGCAGGTTAGTTAGGACTATAGTTACGGGAGGATAGTAGTCTAAGAAGGATAGGAACCCTAAAAGGATAATAATCTATAAAAAACTATTACTAGAGAAAGATAATAGCTTATAAAAAACTATTATTAGGTAGGGATAATAGTTATAAGATAATAGCTATTATTTTAGGATAATAGCCTAGTATATTTTAGTAGTAAGTTACTAGATAAGTAGAAAAAAGCTAAAGTAAGTTATAGGTTATATAAGACTACTATAGGGTATAATAGTCGGGAAGATAATTAAGAAAGTAATTACTAAGAACTACTATAAAAACTATTACAGGGGTTAATAGTCAGGATAATAATCTAGATAAAAAATATTTAAGAATACTTCTTATTATTATATCTAGTCTTACTTATTCTTCGTAATTAATATTAATTATTATTTTAGAGTTACTTTTAAAATAATAATATACTTGTACGAACTACTTTACAAGTATTCTATATATAAGATACTTAGCCTTACCTATTTTAACTAAGCTTAAACTTAACTATAACTAGTCTTTATACTAGTTAGATATAAAGCTATTAGAAAAAGGATCAAGTAAGTTAAGTCAAGTATTACGAGCTTATAAGATTACTAGGGTTAGGAAGAAGCCAGAGGTTAGTTCTTCTATAACATATTAATCACTAGTCAACACGAGTATCTTATCTTAACTTAAAATAAACTATTACTATAGCCTTTAAAGGAAATCAGCAAGCTAACTAACCCTTTATTAATATAAAGTAACTCTAGTCTATTATTTATATTATATAAGAGTAGCTTAATAATTAAGCCGTGATTATTAATAGCTTAACTAATAATCTTAATTAATATAATACTACTCCTACTAGTAAAGCTTAAGAAATAATTAAATAGCTCTAGGAGTAGGTCCTTAAACTTAATAATAAATTTATTATTAAAATTATAAAGCTTAAAATCCTTAAATCTTTTAATAATACTTAATCTAAGCTTAGGTACTAGTAAACCTAGATAGATACCTATCTTAATATTAATAAGGATAAGTTTATAAAATAAGGAGATAAAGTTCTCTTTACTTTTACTTACCTTACCAGGGTAGTTTATAAATAATTTAAACCCTTTATAAAAGAATACTAAACTACTAATACGGATAATATAGCTAATAATACTAAGGAAATCTTTATAAATTATAGTATTTTTAAGAGATACTTAAAAGATACTTTTAGTAATATTAATACTACTTAGAATACTAAATAAGAGATAAGATAACTAAGGTAAATAAGTAATATATCCTACTACGCGTCTAAATTCGCGTAATTATAATCGCGCATATCTTAAGATAACAAGGCCTTTATTAGATAATTTAAGAAAAGACTTAAGTAAGAGATCCTTAAAAAAATAGCTATTATAAATAGACCTAAAACTATTAAAGAAATAATTAAGTAAGTAATATAAATTAATAACTAACTCTAAGACCTATAAGTAAGGAGAGGAGGTTATTATTAGTACTAATATAATAAATACTAAGTATTATATTTTTATTAATCTAGTAGGACTAGAGGAAACCGCGCTAATACTAGATAATAATTTTAATTAAGAAATTAGGGATATAATAATTTTTATAAACCTTAACTAATAAACCTTAATATAATACTTTCTAAGAAGGAAAGGGAATAATATTAAAAAAAGAATTTATGCTTTACTTGCGGTAAATTAGGTTATAAAGTAATAGACTATTCTTAAAGAAAAAAGTAGGGCTAGAAAAATTATAAAGGTTCTAGATAAAAAAAATAACTAAATATTACTATAGAGCTAATAATACTTAATATAACTAGGGAAAAAAACCTTTTTACTATATCCCTAGAAGAAGTAGAGTATATAAAAAATATAAACATACCTTTAACCTATAAAAAAGCTGCAAGAATTACCCGGGAAATAAAAAAACTAGTTAGGTATATACTATACTAAGCTAGGGAGTTAAGGGTAAGGGGATGCTTAAGTAATTTACTTTTAAATTAAAGTAAATAAAATAGACAAGCCCTTAATAATATAACTAACGCAGAGCTAGAAGCCTATATATATATTTAAGCTAGAAAGTATAATACTAATTATAGTAGTAAGGCCTGTAAGCTTATATATAAATATTATACTAAAAAATATTAACTCTAATAAATTTTATAAAATAACTAAGTTAAAAGATTAGATAGGACTTATAAAAATAAATCTATTATTAAGCTAGTTTAAGAAAAGGAGCATAGCAAATTCCTAGTTATTATATAAGATTTTAACTCTCTTAATAAATAATTTAGTACTTAAGTAGAAGGCCCTAATCCTAATAGGAAGGAACCTATTAAGGTACTTAAAACCCTAATTAAAAACCTTATTTAAGAAGGATTTAAGAATCTTTTTAGACTATTAAGTAATAAAAAAAGGCCTAATTTTATAAAATAAAATTACTAAGAATATAAGAGAGTTAAGATTAAATAAGAATAATAATAACTCTAGTAATAAATCACGTCTTAATATTATTATATCTAGCTAATATACTAGGACAGGACTAATAAAGATTAGGTAGTATATAAATAGCTTTATAATAAATATTTATAATTTTATAAAGCCTGCAAGCAAGATAACCAAGATTATTATAATAATTTAAGAGAAACTAATAAAAAGTAAAAAAGCTTACTTAATTATAAATATTATTATTACTAATAATATAACTATAAGTACTATATTAAATACCCTAAGTATAACTAATAATTATAAGTTACTTACTATAAATATAAGTATCTAGTACTATAGTATAATACCTTAAAAAATCTAGTAAAATATAACCTGGTCGCGCCTAGATATATTAAAAATAATATAGAATACCCGTGTTATTAAATAACTATACATGCAAGGGATACAAGAAATACCTAGATTATATATTTAAGACATGGCTTTACTACTATAAAATATTATATTTCTACTATAATATAAGAAAGAAGGAGGCAGGACTAGTACTAATACTACTATAGTATAATAAGATACTTGATTAGGGGATAAAATCTCTAGAAAATAATAAACTAGCCTCGCCAGGGTCCTTAGTAATAATATAATAAGGATAATACTTTAAATTATTAATCTAGGTTAATAGATAGCTAGCGAATACTATAATTAACTTAGGAGTAACTAGTAACTTTATAAACCCTAAATTTATAAACTTTTATAAATTACTAAGTATAAGGAAGGAAGTTCCCACGCTAATTAATAGATTAAATAGTAAGAACCTAGGAACTCTCGAACTAATAGTCGAATTAGTACTGCTGCCTATAATAATATATAGGAAATACTGCGAACTAAGTTTTAACGTGACCCCTTTAGGCAAGTACGACATAGTATTAAGGATCCTATAGCTTGAGAATCATAACCTAGAGATTAATTAGAGTAAAAAAACACTTTAATAAAGAAAGAAATATTTATAAATAAAAAGAAAGGTATTAGTTAGGGCTAGTAGCTAGTAATATACTTAGAATAAGGTTAAGTAGGTAGTTAAATAACCTATAAGGGGGTTAATACCTAAAAATAATTATATAACCCTAGAAGAAAAAAGTCTAGTTATTTTTATTATTATAATAATAAAGTAATTATTAGAGCAAGTATAATTAATAAATATTCCTAGTTAAGCTACTAGTAAAACAAGATAATACTATAAAATTATAAAAAATAAAAAAAAAAATAAGGAAGATACTTAGTAGCTAGTAGTAGTTATAAATAATATTAAGCTACTCTAGAAAGTCCTAAAAGAATATAGTTAATTTTAAGATATTTTTAGAAAGCCTAAAAACCTGGTATTACTACTACACGGGTCCTATAATTATATTATACTTATTTAAGAAAGGAAAGTATTAGACTACTAATAGATAATCCTACTAAATAATAAATATAATAAGTTATTAAAAGAATATATTAATATTAAAGAACTTATTAGGATTATCTAGAAGTTAAAATCTCTAATAAGACACGGGGTTTTATTTATCCTAAAAAAAGAAGAGAAGAGTAACTTTATATTAATTACTAACTACTTAATAATATAATAATTAAAGATTAGTACCTCTTACCTTTAATTAATAATATCTAAGACTAATTATATAGAGCAAAATAGTTTATAAAACTTAATATAACTAACGCGTATTACTATATTAGGATTAAGGAGGGAGAAGAATAAAAAATTATATTTAAAATAAAATAAAGTTTTTATAAATACTAGGTTATGCTGTTCGGGCTGACTAACGCACTAGTATTATTTTAATAGTATATTAAAAAAGTACTATAAAAGGTTTTACCTAGATACACATGCGTATATATTAATAATATTATTATTTACTTAGAAATCTTCGAATAATATATACTAAATATATAAGAAATACTAGTAGAACTATAAAAAGCAAATCTTAAATACAAGCTTAAGAAATACAAGTTTTATATTAAGGAAACAGAGTTTTTAGGGTACTAGATTACTAAGGATAGTATTTAGGTAAAGGCGTTAAAAGTTAAAGTAATTTAAGAATAGCCTATACCTAAGAACCTTAAGGAGTTATAATAATTTATTAGCCTGCTAAACTATTACTAATATTATATTAGAAAATATACTTATAATATAAAACCCCTGTTTAAGCTATTAAAGAAAGATATCCCTTATAAATAAATAAATAAATAGTAATAAGCCTTTAAGAAAACTAAAAAAAAAACTTAACTAATTTACTAGTTCGGAAGTAATATAATCCTGCCCTACTTATAATAATAGAAATAAATATATTAGACTATGCTTTAGGAGTTATAATAACTTAAACCAGGACTAATAATAAAAAAAGATTAGTAGCTTTTTACTTAAGAAAGTTTATATTACTAGAAATAAATTATAATATTTATAATAAAAAACTACTAGCTATTATAGTAGTATTTAAATATTAGAAAATCTACCTAGAAAATATAAAGTACTAAGTTATAGTTAGGTCTAACTATAAGAATCTAACTTATTTTATAATAACTAAAGTATTAATAAGAAAACAAGCTAGATAAGCCGAACTACTATTATAGTTTAACTATAAGATAAAATATTATAAAAGAACTAAAAATATATAAGTAAATACTCTTAGCTAAAGGCTAGACTATAAAAATAAGGAAAAAAGTCTAAAACTAGTAATCCTACAAGTTAATAAAAATAAAATACTTAGGAATAACCTAATAATCCTAGCTGTAATAATAGAAGTTAATAAACTAGAAATCTTAAATAAAGTTAGAAAAGCCTTAAAAAATAATAAGCTTATATAATAGATCCTAAAAATATTAAATAATAGGATTAAATATTAAAATAGTATAATTTAGATTAAGGGACTAATTTATATCCTACCCACACTAATTAATAAGATTATTTTATTATATTATAATAGTCTAACAGAAGGATACTTTAGAATTAATAAAATATATAAAAAGATCACAAAAAACTATTATATTAAAAATATAAGGAAAAAAGTTAAAAAATATATTAGTAAATATAAAAGTTATATTAGAAACAAGCCTGCGAGGCATGCTCTATATAAGAAATTATAAAACCTAGAAGTACTAATAAAACTATAAGAATAGATTATAATTAACTTCGTGGGTCCTTTACTAACTATAATATTAGGAAGGGACTATCTTGTAATTATTATAGACTAACTTATAAAATATATCTATCTAGTACTAATAATAATAATTATAACTATAAGAGATATAGGTTATTTATTTATTAATACTATTATTATAAACTACAGCACGCTAAAATATATTATATTAGATAGGGATAAATTATTTATTATAAAATTCTAGAAATTAGTCATGGACTAAATAGGGATTAAGCTATAAATAATTACTATATACTAACTATAATCTAATAAATAAATAGAAAAAGTAAACTAAACTATTAAGTAATATCTGTAATATTATATAAACTATATACAAGATAATTAGGAAGATAACTTACTAATAGCCTAGTTTATATATAATAATTTAGTTTATAGTATAACTAGTATAATATTCTTTAAAGCTAATTATAAATATTATTTAAGTATATATAAGGAACTACTATAAAAAAAACTAATAATTAAGGAAGCTAACCTCTTTATAAATAAGTTAAAGATAATCTAAGCCTAATTATTAAGAAACTTAGAATTTATTAATATATAGATAGTAACTTAAAAATATATAGATAGTAACTTATTATAATAAAAAAAGATCTAAGAGACTAGATCTAGAAGAAGGGGGGAAAGTCTTTCTCTTATAATAAAATATTAAGATAAAATAACTAAGCGCGAAGCTAGACCATGTCTACTTAGGACTATTTAAAATTAAGAAATAACTAGGACTAGTTAATTATTAATTAAAGCTACTAGTTTTAATAAAATATATATACCTAGTTTTTTATATCTTATTATTAAAACTAGTACTTGTTAACGCTAAATTTACTAAATATATAGAAATTAAAAAAATAAATAAAATAAAATATAAAGTTAAAAAGATTGTAAACCACAAGCGAGTTAGTAGCAAAACCTGATACCTAGTAAAATAAAAAGAATATAATATTTTTAAAAATACCTAGGAACCTATTAAGAACCTGATAGGTTATTAGGGGAAGATTTAGGAGTACTACTAGAGATCTTAAAAGTAGAGAAGTCTATATTTTACTAGAATATTAGAGACCTAATTATCTAATTTAGACTAGTTAAGTCTAAAATCGCGGTAAGCTAAGTAGCCTTATACTTATTAATAAGGCGCTCCAGCTCCTAGTAATCCTTAGTAGTTAATAAATCTTTTTTTTTAAGTTACTTAAGAAAAGTACTATTATAGGCTAGCATCTTAGCACCACGCTTCTTATTATATTTCTTTATATAGTACAGGCGCTTGATCTTTACTATCACTTACTCTAACTTTTTTTTAGTAGTATCTAGCTTGGTAGAGTATTTATTATTATTTTATTTTATTTTATTCTAGTCACGCTCGCTATAAAATCATTTTTTATACTTGCGACCAAGGCAGGTATACTACGCATAGTTCTTGCCTAATAAACTTATAATATTAGAAGAATTAGTAAGAGTATAATATTTACAAGGATTATTAACTAGGGTATTTTTTTTCTTAATAAAGTTAGCCTGGAGGGCAAATTTATTATAACAGGAATATTTAGCTTTTAAGGTCTTAGTAACCCGGGATATTATAAACTATTATAAAGGAAGGAGAAAGAAGGAAAACTTACTAACGCCAAAAAGACGGGAACCTATGCTACTTATGCTTCTCGGGACGAAAAGTAAAAAAAAGAGGAATAATATTAAGAACCTAGCAAGGTAGGGTCGCAAGGCAGAAATAAGAATAGCTATTCTAGTTAGAACAGCTAGGAAGAAAAAATAGTAGGTTAGTTAGGATTATAATTATAAAAGGATAGTAGTCTAAAAAGAATAGGAACCTTAGAAAGATAGTAGTCTATAAAAAACTATTATTAAAGAAAAATAATAGCTTATAAAGGACTATTATTAAGTAAGGATAGTAGTCACGGGATAATAGCTATTACCTTAAAATAATAGCCTAGTATACTTTAGTAGTAAATTACTAAATAAGTAAAAGAAAGCTAAGGTAAGCTATAGATTATATAAGATTATTATAAAATATAATAGTTAGGAAGGTAGTTAAGAAGGTAATTACTAAGAACTACTATAAAAACTATTATAAGGGTTAGTAATTAGGATAATAGTCTAGATAAAAAATATTTAAAAATACTTATTACTACTATATCTAGTCTTACTTATTCTTTATAATTAATATTAATTATTATCTTAGAGTTACCTTTAGAATAGTAACATACTTGTATAAACTACTTTATAAGTATTTTATATATAAGATACTTAGCCTTGCCTACTTTAACTAAGCTTAAACTTAACTATAACTAGTCTTTATACTAGTTAAATATAAAGCTATTAGAGAAGGGATTAAGTAAGTTAAGTCAAGTATTGCGAGCTTACAAGGTTACTAGGGTTAGGAAGAAGCCAGAGGTTGGTCCTTCTGTAATAATTATAAGGTATAAGCCTATATTCGCGGAATATATTTCTAGTAAGATTAATTAAAAATATAATAACTACTTTTATTATAATATTCCCTACTTACTTATATAATAAAAACTAGGTATTAGTCTAACTTTACCTAGGTATTATATAAGCTTATTAATATATTTTTAATTAAGAGTAATTTAATAAGAAAAGCCTTGCTTTTATAAATAAAGCTTTATTATTAGATTTAGGTACCTTATATATTATACCTCTTACTAAAATATATAATAGGCTTATAATATTTTTTAAGCTTATAATAATACTAGCTGCTAACCTGCTAGTATAACTATATATAATAATAATACCTTGCCCTGCTTATACTTTTTATTTTTAAGTATTTATTTATAGAGTTTATTTTAGGCTAGGTATATATATATTCTTAGTAGCCTAGTTTTTATCCTTTTATAGTATTATTACTATAAAATTTAAAGGTTTTTCTATTACTTTAATTTTTCTTATAAATTTCTTAAATATCTATAAATATCTTAAGTAGCTTACAGGCTCTTATATAATATTATTCTTGCCTAGCTTATATTTTTTTTATTTAACTTAGTATAGCTATTTATAATTATTCTTATTTTTTTCCTTTATAAGAATAATTTTAGGTATATAATAACTACTATCTACCTTTATAAGGTATATAAGAAATAATTCTATAAAATTAACTCTTTTTATTTCCTAATACTCGCGAAGTATTAAAATATAAAAGATATTATAGATATCTAGCCTCGCGGGCAAGTCTAAATAATATATATTTTATCTAATATATTTAATAACTTGCTAAGCTTTATAAAATAATATATCTAGCTTGCGAGATAATTATATTAAAAACTAGTTTTTTATGCTAACCTGTAAGGACACGCGAATATCCTGCTAGTACTGACTCAGCCGCGGGCTGACTAAGCATATACTAACTTTAGAATTCTTATAAAGCAAGATTCTAAACCTTAGTATTAATCTATATTATTTCCGTGATCCTTAAAAATAGCCTTTATTTCCTTATTAGGTTCCTAAGTTTTAAATATACTAATTTAACTAAGTTTATAAAAAACCTTTTTCTTATAATTTTAATACTCTACCCCCGTGAATTAGCTTATTTATAATATTAAAAAAATTAAGGAAATCCTTGTAGTTAGTTTAAACGCTTAAGGGAATAGGTTAAGTACTTTTTATAAAATAGGATAGTTCTATTATAAGTACTTCTCTAGTAGAGGGGCTTATACCTAGCAAGACTTTTATTCTTAAATTATAAATAACTAGTAAGGAACTACTAATTATTAAGAAATAATATATTATAATACTTAAGTATAAGCTTGCTACTTATAAATAACTTATTAAGCTTAATATATTTAAGTCTCGCAAGTATACTTATTAATTATTTAAAATAGTTTATAAGGGCCTTATAAAAGAATATTTATTTAAGGTCCGCCTATTATTAAAAAGTATACTTTATTTAATTATTAATTATACTAATTACTAGATATTTTATAACTAGATAAATATACTCGCGAAAATAAACTAGTTTAATAAAAAGAATAAAGTAAACTATATAATACTTTATCTAGATAATATATTTATTATTTTATAAGGAGATAAAAGCTCGCGCGAATATTATAAAAAAGGTTAGAATAGTTTATATAACTTTTTTAAGGAGTAACTAGGAGACTTATAAAATAGATTTTAAGAATTATAATTTATTATTCTTTATACCTATATAAAGCCTAATAAGGAAACTAAATTTATATATTTTAAATAGTTTAATAAGATAATTAGTAAATTAAATAAGGATATAAAAAATCTTAAGCTAATTTAGCTTTATATATTTTATAAATTATTATTTTATAAGACTTAATAATAACTTTATAAATAGCTAAAAATATTATATAAATAATAAAACTTTATAAATATAGTTATTAAGTTTTAACCTCTAATCTATACTAGTACTAATAATAGCTTATAAAAATTAAATAATAATAGCCCTAGCCCCGCGAGGGGGCGGAATAATAATTATAAATATAGTAGTTCTTATTTTCTAAGAAAATATTTATAAGGGCTACTTAGTAATCCTACTAGAAACTAAAGTTTATAAAATAAATATTCTAAATTACTTGCTAACTAGGTAGGATCCTATAAAAAAGATTTAAGAATTAAAATATTTATTATAAGTATTATAAAAATAAGTACTAGATAAAGAATTACCCTATATAAAAAAAGAGTTAATTTTTTATATAGGAAGACTTTATTATTTATACTTACATGGAAGATTAAAGGTTTAAAAAAACCTTAAGTAAGTACTTTTATTAAGTTCCTTTATAAAAAGTAACTATAGTTAGTCTTTTATAAGAATATTTTAGTATTTTTTTTACTAAGTATCTTTACTAAGCTCTTTTACTAGAAATAATCGCGGTTAATATCTTAGTAAGGAAACCTAAGGTCTTACTTACTAGTACTAAGCTATTTATAAAGTAAAAATAGCTTCCTACCTTAGTTAAGCTTAGTAATAATATTATTTATATTACGCGAGTATTAATAGATAGTAATAATATAATAAATATTATACTTATAATACTAGTAAAATAAGTAGCCTAGAAAATATTCTTATAATAAGTTTATATATTATTAGTAAATAACTAGGAACTCTAAAATAAAAAAGTAATAAAGGCTAAAATAAAGCTTAAAAATTTTTATAAAGTCTAGAAAGTCTTTTATAAGCTAGTTATATTCTTGCTAAATATTTTAGAGCTTTTCTTAAATATTATTTAAATAAAACTCCGTGATTTAGAGACTTACTAGGTAGATAAGATCCTAAACTTCTATAATAATTCTTTCTTAAATATTTTTATAGTTATTATAAAAAAGATAAGTATTACTTGTAATCTATTATAAATATAAGTTCTCTAGGTTAGCGCGATCTAAATAAATAAATTATTAGTAAAAAATATCCCTAAATAATATTATAAATTTATAGATATCTTTTTAAACCGCGAATTAGAGGAATTACTTTTATATTATAAAAAAGTTAACTTGCAGATTAAACTAGAAAAAAGTAAGAAATTATTATTTAGTTCCTTATATAATTACTTTTCTTATAAAGTACTAGCTATTCGCGAGTATATTTTAATAATACTCGCGAAGGGGTAAATCTAATTATTTAAGTTACTTACAGGAGTACTATTATTTTACGCGCTAAAAAAAAAAATAGTATCTATATATACGCGGACTATTATAAACTAAATACTATTATTATTAAGAACTAGTATTTATTACTATTAATAAATAAGATAATTAGGAAACTTAGTAGGGCTAAGTAGTTTAGTTAATTTAATTTTTATAATATATTTAATTAGATTTATATCACTTGTGGGTATAAGTAAAAGATAATTTTCTAGATAAAATACAAGTTATATAAATATTATATAATATTATTTAGTTTAATAAATGCCCCTGTAGTATTCTAAGGGTTCGCGAACTAGGTATTCTATAATATCCTAGATATATATATTATTATATACCTAGATAATATAATTATATTCTTATAAATACTAGAAAAATATTATTAATAAGTAAAGGAAGTCCTTAATAAATTATATAAAATAAGTTTATATTATAAGTAAAGTAAATATAGCTTTATAATAACTAAGATTAACTTTTTTAAATATATAATTATACTAGAGAGTATTAAGATAAAACTCTTATAAATAAGTACTATTATAAAATAACTTATACCTAGAACTACTTATAATATTTTTATATTTACTAGCTTCGCGAATTAGTATTATTATTTTATAAAAAAGTATTCTTATCTTATAGCTTTATTTATAGATTTATTAAAAAAACCTAGTAAGTAAGATATCTTATAATTTATTAAGAATCCTAAGAATATTATAATAAATAAAGCTTATAAATTATTCTAGAAGATTAAGGAAGTTTTTTATAAGATAATAAAGCTAACTTATTAGAATAAGTTTTTTTTTATATAATTAAAAAGTAATATTTCTAGCTAGGTAGTTTATAATATATTAACCTAGTTATAAAAAAATAATATATAATACCTAGTACTATTCTTTTCTAAGAAAATAATTATTATTAAGTATAATTATAATATTAGTAAGCAAGAATTTCTAGCTATTATAAAATTATTTTATAAGTAGTAGCACTACCTAGAGGGTAGTTATAAGAAAATAAAAGTTATTATAAATTATAAAATATTATAGAACTTTTAGTCGCGGACTAAAACTCTTTTATAAATATAAATTTATTAGTCCTAGTTCTTAGTAGGATTTAAATTTAAGATAGTTTATTATATAAATAAGCTTAACCTAGTAGATAGCCTATTATATAAGATAAATTATATAAAATTTACTTATTATAAGGATAAGCTAGAGTATTAAAAATATATTCTTAGTAAGTTATAAAATTAGTTTAGCTTATTTATAAAGTAAGCTATAATTATAATACTAGTTTTAGAATAAATACTTATATTATAAAAGTTAGGCAAGGGACTAGTTATAAGGATTATAATAATTAATAAATCTAATACTAGGTAGTATTAGACTATACAGGTAATAGCCTAGTATATCTTATATAATAAAAAATTATTTTATAAGAATCCTTTTATTAAGTTACTTAAGAAGCTTCTAATATTACTAGAAAATAATTTTATTATATAAGATATTTATAAAGGCCTAGCAAATCCTAATACTAAGTATATTATACTTAAAAAAAGTAGATTAGAGCTAAGTCTTTAGTTAGATAAAAATAATATACTTTATTATAAAAAAAAATATATATCCTAGACTAGTATTTTTTATACTTTAAAATACTCGCGAAGCTTTATAATAATTTTTTAATAAGATACTTTATCTTAAAAAAAACTTAAGAACTTATTTATTAGTAATTCTAATAGCCGCATATATATAAGTTTATTAAGAAATATTATTAAAGTTATATAATATATTTAGGTATAAGAATTAAGTAAGGTAAATAATAGGGCTTATTATAATCCTTACTAGTCCCTGCGGGGATATAAGAATAAATTAATATAGATTTTATTACTAATCTACTAGCTAGCGCGGGGATCACAGATCCTAACTAGTAGTTATATAATATAATTCTTATTATTATTAATTATTTAAGTAAGATAGCTTATTTTATCTTAGTTCGCAAGATAATTAAGGGAGCATAGCTTATAAAAATAATACTTTATAAGGTAATTTATTTATATAAAATACCCGCGAATATTATAATAAATTATAGATTAGTTTTTATACTAGGGTTCTAGTCTAACTTAATATATTATTTTAAGATTAAGTAGTTATTAAGTACCGCGTATTATTTATAAATAAATAGCTAGATAGAATACTTAAATAGTATTTTAAAATAATACTTATAAAGTTATATTAACTTTAACTAGGATAACTAGGTTAATTTCTTACTACTTATAAAATTTATATATAATAATTTAGAGCAGGCGTTAATAAGTACTACTTTATTTTATATAAAGATAAGTAAGTACCCTCGCGTGCTTATACTAGATACTTAACTAGATATTTAGAATATTATAAAAAAGGATATTATAGATTATATAGCTAGGCTATAAGAAATCCGCGAAGGCGCTATTAAGGCTTTAGAAAAGGCTTATAAGTATTAGAAAAAGTATTATAATAAGAAGTATATTACTAAGACCTTTAAAATTAGCAAGTATATATAAATTAGTATAAAAAACTAGTCTTTAACATAATTATCTTATAAGCTAGATATATTATTTTATAAAGCTTAGCGAGTTATTAAATATATTAGATAAAATATATATTATTTAGACTTGCCTGTAAGGCTAGATATCTATAATATTTTTTATATTTTAATACTTCGCGAGTATTAGGAAATAGAAAGAGTTAATTCTATAAAATAGTTCCTTATACGCCTTATAAAGGTAGATAGTAGTTACTATATATCTAAAGCTATTCTTATAAGGAAAAAAAATAAGAATAGTTATAAATAGCTATATTAAGTTAAATAAAAAAAATATAAGCTAGGTAAGAATAATATTATATAAGAGCCTGCAAGCTATTTAAGATATTTATAAATATTTAAAAGATTTATAAAAAAAGTTAAAGTAATAGAAAAACCTTTAAATTTTATAGTAATAATATTATAAAAAAATAAAGACTAGGCTATTAAGAATATATATATACCTGGCCTAAAATAAACTCTATAAATAAATACTTAAAAATAAAAAGTATAAGTAGGGCAAAATATTATTATTATAAATAGTTATACTAGTAGGTATAAGGACACGTGAACATCCTGCTAGTGCTGACTTAGCCGCGGGCTGACTAAGCATATACTAACTTTAGAATCCTTATAGAGCGAGATTCTAAACCTTAGTATTAATCTACACTATTTCCGTGATCCTTAAAAATAGGCCTTATTTTTTTATTAGGTTCCCGAGTCTTAAATATACTAATTTAACCAAGCACACAAGAACCCCTATTCTTATAATTTTAATACTCTACCCCCGCGAATTAGCCTATTTATAATATTAGAGAAATTAAGGAGATCCTTATAATTAGCTTAAACCCCTAAGAGAATAGGTTAAGTATCCCCCGTGGAATAAGATAGTTCTACTACAAGTACTTCCCTAGTAAAAGGGCCTATACCTAGTAAGACTCTTGTCCTTAAGTTATAAATAGCTAGTAAGAAACTACTAATTATTAAAAAATAATATATTATAATACTTAAGTATAAGCTTATTACTTGTAAATAGCTTGCTAAGCTTAATATACTTAAATCTCGCAAGTATACCTATTAATTATCTAAAATAATTTATAAGGGCCTTATAAAAAAATATTCACCTAGAGTCTACTTATTATTAAAAAGTATACTTTACTTAACTATTAATTATATTAATTACTAGATATTCCGCGACTAGATAAATATACTTGTAAAAATAAACTAGTTTAATAAAAAAAATAAGGTAGATTATATAATACTTTACCTAGATAGTATACTTATTATCTTATAAGGAGATAAAAGCTTGCGTGAATATTATAAAAAAGGTTAGAATAATTTATATAACTTTTTTAAGGAGTAACTAGAAGACCCGCGGAATAGACTCTAGGAATTATAGTTTACTATTTTTTATACTTATATAAAACTTAATAAAAAGACTAAATTTATGTATCTTAAGTAGTTTAACAAGATAATTAGTAAATTAGGTAAGGATATAAAGGACCCTAAGCTAATTTAGCTTTATATATTTTATAAATTATTATCTTATAAGACTTAATAATAACTTTATAAATAGCTAAAAATATTATATAAATAATAAAACCTTGTAAATATAGCTGTTAAGCTTTAACCTCTAATCCACGCTAGTATTAATAATAGCTCGTGAAAATTAAATAATAATAGCCCTAGTCCCGCGAGGGGATAGAATAATAATTATAAATATAATAATTCTTACTTTCTAGGAGGGCATTTATAAGGGCTACCTAGTAGTCCTGCTAGGAACTAAGGTTTATAAAATAAATATTCTAAACTACTTGCTAACTAGGTAGGATCCCGCAAAGAAAGGTTTAAGAATTAAAATACTTATTATAAATATTATAAAAGTAGGTACTAGGTAAAGAATTACCTTATATAAAAAGAAAATTAATCTTCTATATAAGAAAATCTTATTATTTATACTTACGCAGAAGACTAAGAATTTAAGAAGGCCTTAAGTAAGTACTTTTACTAAACTCTTTTATAAGAGGTAGCTATAATTAGTTCTTTATAAGAGTATTTTAGTATTTTTTTTATTAAGTATCTTTGCTAAGCTCCTTTATTAGAGATAATTATAATTAATATTTTAGTAGGGAAACTTAAGGTCTTACTTACTAGTACTAAGTTAATTATAAAATAGAAATAGCTTCTTATCTTAGTTAAGCTTAGTAATAGTATTATTTATATCACGCGAGTATTAATAAATAATAGTAATATAGTAAATATTATACCTGTAATACTAGCAAAATAAGCAGGCTAGAAGATATTATTATAATAAGTTTATATATTAATAGTAAATAACTAGGAACTCTAAAATAAAAAAGTAGTAGAGGCTAAGATAAAGCTTAAAAACTCTTATAAAATCTAGAAAATCTTTTATAAGCTAGTTATATTTTTACTAGATATTTTAAAGCCTTTCTTAAGTATTATTTAAATAAAACTTTATAACTTAAAGACCTGCTAGGTAGATAAGATCTTAAACTTCTATAATAATTTTTTCTTAGATATTTTTATAATTACCACGGAAGAGATAAGTACTACTTATAATCTATTATAGATATAAGTTCTCTAGGTTAGCGCGATTTAAATAAATAAACTATTAGTAAAAGATATTTCTAAGTAGTATTATAAATTTATAGATATCTTCTCGGACCGCGAATTAAAGGAATTACTTTTATATTATAAAGAAGTTAACTTATAAATTAAATTAGAAAAAGATAAGGAATTATTATTTAGCTTTTTATATAATTACTCCCCCTACAAAGTACTAGCTATTTGCAAGTATATTTTAATAATACTTATAAAAAGGTAGATCTAATTATCTAAATTACCTATAGAAGTACTATTACTTTATATACTAAAGAAGAATAGTAATATTTATATATACATAGACTACTATAGGCTAAATACTATTATTATTAAGAACTAGTATTTATTATTATTAATAAATAAGATAATTAGGAAACTTAGTAGGGCTAAGTAATTTAGTTAATTTAATTTTTATAATATATTTAATTAGATCTATATTACTTGTGGGTATAAATAAAAAATAATTTTCTAAATAAAATACAGGTTATATAAATACTATATAATACTATTTAGTTTAACAAATACCCCTATAATATTCTAAGGATTCACGAACTAAGTATTCCGTGATATCCTAGATATATATATTATTATATACCTAGATAATATAATTATATTCTTGCAGATACTAGAGAAATATTATTAATAAGTAAAAAAAGTTCTTAGTAAATTATATAAAATAAGTTTATATTATAAGTAAAGTAAATATAGCTTTATAGTAACTAAGATTAACTTTTTTAAGTATATAATTATACTAGAGAGTATTAAGATAAAACCCTTATAAATAAGTATTATTATAGAATAGCTTATACCTAGGACCGCTTATAATATTTTTATATTTATTAGCTTCGCGAATTAGTATTACTATTTTATAAAAAAGTACTCTTATCTTATAGCTTTGCTTATAGATTTATTAAGAAAGCCTAGTAAGTAAGATATCTTATAATTTATTAAGAGTTCTAAGGATATTATAATAAATAAAACTTGCGAATTATTTTAGAAGATTAAAAAAACTTTTTATAAGATAGTAAAGCTAACTTATTAGAATAAGTTCCTTCTTATATAATTAAAGAGTAATACTTCTAGCTAGGTAGTTTATAATATATTAACCTAATTATAAAAGAATAACGCGTGGTATCTAGTAGTATTTTTTTCTAGGAAGATAATTATTATTAAGTATAATTATAGTATTAGCAAGCAAGAACTTCTAATTATTATAAAATTATTTTATAAGTAGCAGCACTACCTAAAAAGTAATTATAAAGAAATAAAAATTATTATAAATTATAAAGTATTATAAAACTTTTAGTCGTGGACTAAAGCTCTCTCGCGAATATAGATTTATTAGTCCTAGTTCTTAATAAGATTTAGATTTAGAATAATTTACTATGCGGGTAAGCTTAACCTAGTAAATAGCCTATTATATAAGATAAATTATATAAAATTTATTTATTATAAGGATAAGCTAGAGTACTAAAAATATGCCTTTAATAAGTTATAAAATTAGCTTAGCTTATTTATAAAGTAAGCTATAATTATAATACTAGTTTTAGAATAGATATTTATATTATAAAAGTTAGGCGAGGGACTAGTTATAAGGATTGTGATAGTTAATAAATCTAATACTAGATAGTATTAAACTACGCGGGTAATAGCCTAGTATATCTTGTATAATAAAGAATTATTTCGCGAGAACCTTTTTATTAAGTTACTTGAGAAGCTTCTAATACTACTAGAAAATAACTTTATTATATAAGATATTTATAAAGGCCTAGCAAATCTTAATACTAAGTATATTATATTTAAAGGGGGTAAATTAAAGCTAAGCCTCTAGTTAGATAAGAGTAGTATACTTTATTATAAAAGAAAAATATATATCCTGGACTAGTATTTCTTATGCCTTAAGATACTCGCGAAGCTTTATAATAATTTTTTAGCAAGATACTTTACCTTAAAAAGAATTTAAGAACTAGTTTATTAATAATTCTATTAGCTATATATATATAAGTTTATTAAGGAATATTATTAGAGCTATATAATATATTTAGGCGCGAGGGTTAAGTATAATAAATAGTAAGGCTTACTATAGCCCTTGCTAGTCCCCGCAGGGATATAAGAATAGATTAGTATAGATTTTATTACTAATTTACTAGCTAGCG
>NW_027395847.1:0-20623 GCF_047715665.1 Aspergillus karnatakaensis | reverse complement strand
TTTTATATTAATTATATTAACCTTTTAGGGTTTATAATATTAACCAAAAGAATAAAAAAAAACTAGAGTATATTTAAGTAATTATAAAATAACCTTTATTATATATTTTTTAATTTATGTTATAAAAGTAATTTTACTATTATATTTCTAGTATTTCTAGTATTTCTAGTATTATTTAAGATTTAATTTTTATATAAAATTAATAAATTTATAAACTTATATTATAGCTTAATTAAACTAGATATAAAAATATTTTATAAAAGTTATTATTAATTATATATTTAAATTTATAGTAATTCTAGTTTATATAAATAAATATTCAATATAATTAGTTTGTTTTTCTTTTATATTTTTAATTAATATTTAAGCTTTTGTCGCCGACGTGGCCGTACAGCCAGAAGTTAGCTTACCACTAGTCTTTAGTTAGTTTATCCTGTTCTGCTGCTTATTAGTCTTATTACTTATTTCAAGAACTTTATAAATCTATCTATTTTACTATTAATAAGAACACCTTTTTTATAATAGTAGTATATTCTAAAAATTAGACTTTTATTAAATTTTATCTTAATTTATTATTTTTTATTAATTTATTACTTTCAGAACTAGGAAATTACTATTTTAAAGAAGGTTATAGTATAGATATATTAAGACCTCTTTACTAGACTAGTATTTTTATTATTTTTATTATTTTTATTAATTTTAATTTGCTAATTAATTTATTAAATTAATATCTAGTACTTTAACTATAGTTATAAACATAATTATATAAAACCCTTCATAATTTATTAACTAGGTTTAATATTAATTTAACCTTATTTATATATAGCTACATTAATATACTAGCTTATTATATATAAAGTAATATTAGCTATTAGGTATATTAGTTAATTTAATAATATAATTATATATTTTATTAATTATTTTTTAGCTAGTTAATTACTACCCTTATTTTTAAAATATTATAGGTATTTTATTAACTAGGACCTTAATTATTCCTATCTTAATAAAGTAATAGGCAAGTTTCTTATTCTAATAATATTATAGTATATTAACTAGCTTAGTAAATTTATTAACTAGATTACTAATAATTTATTACTAAATAATTTTACTAAGCTTAGCTATTTTATAAAAAAAATTTATTCTTAATTTTATATATTTTTATAAGTATCTTTACTAGTACCTAAAACTAAAAGTAAACTATTAAAAATATTACTTTTAATTCCTATTATTAAAGTTATTAATAAACCTAGATTATTAATAAAAACCTTACTAGTATTATAGCTAATTATACTTATATAAGTTAAAAATACTTCATTATTTAAACTAGTAATTATATACTTTACTTACTATATATTATTAACTTTAATTATAATTAAAAATATTAAGTTAAACTAGCTAATTATTAAAGATATCAAGTTAGAATAATTAATATTTAAAACTACTAACTAAAATTAGTTAATAACTAAAACTACTATTAAAACTAGTTAGTAATTAAACCCTAAATACTACTATCCTTATTTATAATACTTTTAATATCTTAAAAATATAAACCTAAACAGCACTACTAAAACCTTTTTAATAATAATTTTTATTAATATCTAGAATATTAAGTAAATATTTATCATATAAAAATAAATTAGTCTACAGGTATTACTATATTTAGTATAATATTATTAGGTTTGTTATTAAAGCTAGTAATTCTAGTTATTCTAGTTTTTTAAATTAAATATAACTTTATTTATAACTAGTGCCTCTTAAGTACCTTAAGCCTATATTATTAGACTTTATAAAACTAGTAAAGTATACTTATATAATAATTAAGAATAGTTAGCATGCCTAGAGAGTAATAAATAATTATTTAATAAATTTTAAAAACTATCTTAAAAAAAAGTTAATATCTCTTAGCTAAATACTAAAATAACTAGGAAGTAAATTATAATAAATTTAATAATATTCATAGTATATTCCCCCTAGTAGCCCCCTAGGTAATAATAATAATCCTAAAAACCTTTATAATAGTTTTAGAAAAAAGGAAGGTGGTTTTAAAAACTATAATACTAGATTTAATAAAGATAGTTATAATAATAATAGTTTTACTAGTAATTAAAAAATAAAATTACCTTGCTATTTAATTAAATAAGTATAATATAAAACAGCTTAAACTTATCCTTATAATATAATATTATTAAATTATTACCTAAAACCTAATTAAGGGCTTTTATAAAAGAAATTAAATAAAAGTATTACTTTTAATAGAATCTTACTAGTAAGTTTAATAAATAAAAAAACTCCTAGTTTTTTTATTTCTTTTATAGTCCTAAGAATAGTAATCCTAGTTATTTAAATAATAGTCCTTACTATAATCTTAATAATTTTAATAATAAATAAGTATAGTAATCTATTAAACAATTCCCTAAATTATAGTATAGTTTCTACTAGTTATATTAGCTAAGATTATTCTAGTTATTCTAGTAATTATACTATTAATTATAGTAAAACTAAAACTAGTACCTATATTAATTACTAAATATCTTAAACTAGGTATCTTCATAAAACTATACTAATTAAGTATATAATAATAAAGGAGTTTTATATAATTAGTTTACTTTAAACTAGGGTTAATTAGTATTATAAGCACCTGCTAATCAATATAGTAATAATAATAATTATTATTATAATTAGTAATTATAGAACTAGTAGAGAAATAATATATATATTTATAATATTAAAAACTAGGAATTACTAAACCTGTCTACTTATAATATTAAGATAATACTAACTAATTTTTATAACTTAATTATTTATTAGGTATTTCCTAAACTATCTATATATTATATAATATTATATAATCTAACTACTTTCTATAGGGGGTAGTATATTAAAGATATTATTAAAATTAAAGTTAATAAAGTTAATATTAAATTTAATAAAAAAAAACTAGAGTATACTAAAGTATTTATTACTAGTATTATAATTATAGTTAAAAACTATAATACTAAAAATTTTATTATAATTATAAATACTACTTTTATAGTAGCTACTTATATTACTTATAAGGTTAAATTCTAGTTAAAAAACTAACTTTATAAATATATTCTTAAGTATATAGTTAATACTACTAATAATTAATTAACTATTTATTATATCATATTAATAATATCTATAAGTAGTACTTAAACTATTAATTCTAATTATATTAGGAAACCTAATATTATATTATTTTAAATATAGTATAGTACTCTAGTTACTATTAGCTTAAATATTATTAAAAGATATAAGTAAATCTGCCTAGTTACTAGCTATTTCTAATTAATAAAAAATAATAACTTCCTATAAATAATTCTAGATATTAAAATCAATAGTATTAGTTTAAAGTACTTTTTTAATATTATAATTATATTCTATATTTACTTTCTTAATATATTATATAAAAACCTTTAGTATACCTAAATCTATATTACTATTTATATAATTAATAAGCTTAATATTAAGCTTTTAATTAATATAAAGTTACTTACTTATAAAAGTTTCTTATCAAATTATAATTATTAAATAAGTACTCTAAAATTACATAAGGAGTTTAAATTCTTGCTTAAATATTAGGTAAAATTAGATTATATAGAAAAATAGCTTATTTATACCTTAAAGTATATTATACTTTTATTATATTTATAAGTAAGAATCTTTATAAAGCTTAAGTAAATATTATTAAAAAAGTATAATTATATTTTTAAATTAGGATTAATTAATATAGTAGTTTATATCTACTTAATTAATTATAAATTCTTATTTATAAAAGTACTTAATAAAATAAGCTTACTTATAATTATTACCTATTATATATAACTAGGTATAATATCTAATACTAATCTTATTATAACTTATATAATAAAAGTAAATACTACTAAGCTTACCTATTTAATTATAATTAAAAAACTAGCTAGAAATTATTATTTCTAAAAAACTAAAAAATATTAATCAATACTTTTAATAGTAATTATCTTATTTATAAATTAAATATTTTAAACTAGTTAACTAGTAAGAATAACACCTGCTAGTATATAAAATATATTATACCTAGTATAACTAGTCTAATTACTAGTACTAAAAATATATTAAGTATTAAATAATATATATATAAAGAGTTTTAATAAAAGAGAATATTATAAGTATAGTTTATAATAATAAAATTATATTTATAAATATATTTTAACTACTTTATATAAATTTTTCTAATTTACTAGTAAAGTAAGATATTCTTACTAATAAAATAAAATAATTACCTAATAATATTATTATTTATTATAATTATCTTCTAATCTTATACTTATATAGCACTATAAATAACTAGTAATAAAATATAATATATAAGTAAACCCTAATAATTCTAATATTAATATAGTAATAATCCTTAAGTTCTAGTAAATAGAAATTTTATCTAAGAAGGGCTAGAAATATTATATTCTAAAGTTATATATTTATTATATTTTAAATAATAATTATAAATATATTAATAATACTTTCAACCTACCTTACTATCTTAAGAAAATAAAGTAGGTAGTTAATTATATATTTTTAGGCTATCTAGTTTTTATTATCTAATATACTATTTAAAATCCCTATAAAAAGGAGTTAAAATAAAAGAATATTGTTATAATAAATATATATAAAATAAATTATAAGGTAGAACCTAATCTATATCTATTTCTTATATAATAAGAAATTATTCAAATTATCTATAATTACTATTATATTTTTATAGTTAATATTACTAAGTTCTTTTACTAATAACTAATAAAGAATAAATATTATAAATAGCTAGTAATAGTAAGCTACTATAGCCAGGAAATATTTAATATTATTATTATAAGATTTATTAATAGTATTCCTTATATTTAATACTAGATAAATCTATATTTAGCTAATTTTAAGGAATTTTATAAAGTATATATTAATAATATTATTATTATCTTTAAAAATTTTGATATTTATCTAATATATTTAGAATAAGTTTTAAAATATTTATAAAGCCTTAATATTAAAATTAAGCCTATAAAAATGTTCCTAGAATTCTTATTAGTTAAATTACTAGGGTAATAAGTTAATATACTAGGCCTTATAATTTTAGTAAAAAAACTTAAAGTTATACTTATATTTATTTAAATTTCTCTAAACCTTAAAAAACCATAAATATTACTTTAATTTTATAGGCTAGTTTTACTACTATATTAAATAATATATTAAATATATTAACCTACTTTAGCTATATAAGACTACTCTATTAAAGCCTACACCCTAGAAAGAATAAAAATAATAAGAATATATTAAAAATATTATATTTAAATTATCTATAACTAAACTAGATATTTTTTAGGATTTATAAAATAAATTTATATATTTTTAATTCCTTACTTATTTTAATTTAGAGAAAATACTTTATATTAACCTTAATACTTCTAATAAGGATTATAGTATTATAATATATTATATTAATAATATTTATAAAGACTAGAGTATATTAGTATCTTATATTCAAATAAAACTAATATTATTTCTTAGCTAAGACCTTGTTAAAATTAAATATAATTACTAACTTATAAAGCTAGAGGTTTTATACTTAATATAAGTATTAAAAAAAGGTTTATTACTTAATTAAAGCTACAGCTAAAGTTATTATTTATACTAATTATATATTTATAATTAGTATTTTAAAATAAAAATTCTGTTATATAGTTACTCTAGAGAAGCTAAATTTATAATTAATATAAGCTAGCTAATATATCTAATAATTCTTACTAAATATTTTTTATAAATTAGGTAAAATAAATATTATCTTTAATACTTTATCTTAACTATCTTACTATACTAAAAAAATAGATAATATAGATATACTTAACTTAAATAGTTTATAAGTATCTACCTTTCCTGCTATAATAAAAGGTAAAGATTTAAACCATAATCTAAATATATATAGTTTTACTAAGATTTAATTCTCAGGTAATTTTAAAGACTATATATATAAAATATAAAAATAATAAATAAGTTTTATTAATTATAAAAGTACTTATAAATAACTTAACAGCTAAGCTACTATATATATATTAGATAATAACTTACTTTATATAAGGTATAATATAACTATTATATATTTAGGGTAATGTTAAGAACCTAGCAAGGCGGGGTCGCAAGGCAGAAACAAAGACAGCTATTCTGGTTAGGATAGCTAGAGAGAGAAAGACAGCAGGTTGGTCAGGGCTGTAATCACGGGAAAATAGTAGTCTAGAAAGGATAAAAACCCTAAGGAAGATAGTAGTCTAAGGAAGACTACTACTAGGGGAGAATAGTAGTCTGTAAAGGACCGCTATTAAGAAAAGGACTACTATTAAGAAAAGATAATAATTACGGGGTAATAGCTATTATCCTAGGATAATAATCTAGTATACTTTAGTAATAAGCTACTAGGCAAGTAAAAAAAAGCTAAAATAAATTATAGGTTATATAAAACTACTATAAAAATTATTATAAAGTATAGTAGTTAGGGAGGTAGTTACTAAGAATTATTATAAAAACTATTATAGGGGCTAATAATTAGGTTAATAATTAAAATAAAAGATATTTAAGAATACTTATTACTACTATATCTAGTCTTACTTATTCTTTATAATTAATATATAATTATTATTTTAGAGTTACTTTTAGAAATAGTAATATACTCGTATAAATTACTTTATAAGTATCTTATATATAAGATACTTAGCCTTGCCTACTTTAACTAAGCTTAATTTTAATTATAACTAGTCCTTATACTAGTTAGATATAAAGTTATTTGAGAAAAAGATTAAATAAGTTAAGTTAAGTATTATAAGCTTATAAGAGGTTACTAGGGTTAGGGAGATGCAGAAAAGTCTATTCTTTTATAATATATTGATTACTAGTTAATACAAGTATCTTATTTTAACTTAAAATAATTATTACTATAGCTTTTATAAGAAACTAGCAAGCTAACTAACCCTCTACTAATATAAAATAACTTTAGTCTATTATTTATACTATATAAGAGTAGCTTAATAATTAAGCTGTAATTATTAATAGCTTAACTAATAACCTTAACTAATATAATACTACTCTTACTAGTAATACTTAAGAAATAATTAAATAGCTCTAGGAGTAAGTTCTTAAACTTAGTAATAAACTTATTATAAAAATTATAAAACTTAAAATCCCTAAACTTTTTAATAATACTTAATCTAAGCTTAGGTACTAGCAGACCTAGATAAATACTTATCTTAATATTAATAAGGATATATTTATAAGATAAAAAGATAAAGTTTTTTTTATTTTTACTTATTTTACTAGGGTAGCTTATAAATAGTTTAAACCCTTTATAAAAGAATATTAAATTACTAACGCGGATAAAATAGCTAATAATACTAAAAGAATCTTTGTAGATTATAGTATCTTTAAGAAATACTTAGAAAATATTTTTAGTAATATTAATATTATTTAAAATACTAAACACGAGATAAGATAACTAAGGTAGATAAGTAATATATCTTACTATTTATTTAAATTCGCGTAATTATAATCGCGTATATCTTAGAATAACAAGGCTTTTATTAGGTAATTTAAGGAAGGACTTAAGTAAAAGATCCTTAAGAAGATAGTTATTATAAATAGACCTAAGATTATTAAAGAAATAATTAAGTAAGTAGTATAAATTAATAACTAACTCCAAGACCTGCAGGTAAGGAAAAAAAGTTATTATTAGTAATAATATAATAAATATTAAGTACTATATTTCTATTAATTTAATAGGACTGGAGGGAACCGTGCTAATACTAGATAATAATTTTAGTTAAGAAATTAGGGATATAATAATCCTTATAAACCTTAACTAATAGACCTTAATATAATACTTTTTAAAAAGAAAAAGAAATAGTACTAAAAAAAGAATCTATACTTTACCTATAGTAAATTAGGTTATAAAATAGTAGACTACTTTTAGAGAAAAAAGCAGGGCTAGAAAAACTATAAAAGTTCTAGATAAAGAAAATAACTAAATACTACTATAGAGCTAATAATATTTAATATAACTAGGGAAAAAAACTTTTTTACTATATTATTAGAAAAAGTAAAGTATATAAAAATTATAAGTATACCTCTAATTTCTAAAAAAAACTACAGGAATTACCTAGGATATAAAAAAACTAGTTAGGTATATATTATACTAAGCTAGGGAGTTAAGAGCAAGAAAATACCTAAGTAACTTACTTCTAAATTAAAATAAATAAAATAATAAGCCCTTAATATTATAACTAATATAGAGCTAGAAGCTTATATACGTGTCTAGACTAGAAAATATAATACTAGTTATAGTAGCAAGGCTTATAAGCTTATATATAAATATTATATAAAAAAATATTAATTCTAATAAATTTTATAAAATAACTAAGTTAAGAAGTTAGATAAGATTTATAAGAATAAATCTATTACTTAGCTAGTTTAAGAAAAAAAGTATAGTAAATTCCTAGCTATTATATAAGATTTTAACCTTTTTAATAAATAATTTAGTACTTAAGTAGAAGGCCCTAATCCTAGTAAGGAAAGACTTATTAAGATACTTAAAACCTTAATTAAAAACCTTATTTAAGAAGGATTTAAGAATCTTTTTAAATTATTAGGTACTAGAAAAAGGCCTGGTTTTATAAAATAAGATTACTAAGAATATAGAAAAATTAAAATTAAGTAAGAATAATAATAATAACTCTAGTAATAAATTATATTTTAATATTATTATATCTAGCTAATATACTAGGACAGGATTAATAAGGACTAGGTAGTACACGAGTAGTTTTATAATAAATATTTATAATTTTATAGAACCTGCAAGCAAGATAACTAAGATTATTATAATAACTTAAAAAAGACTAGTAAAAAATAAAGAAGCTTATTTAGTTACAAGTACTATTATTATTAATAGTATAACTATAAGTATTATATTAAATACCCTAAATATAATTAGTAGTTATAGGTTACTTATTATAAGTAAATATACTTAATACTATAGTATAATACCCTGAAGGACTTGGCGGAGTATAGCCTAATTATACCTAGATATATAGAAGATAATATAAAATACTTATACTACTAGATAAGCTGTATATATAGAGGGTATAAAAAGTACCTAGACTATATATTTAAAATATAGCTTTATTATTATAAAATACTATATCTTTATTATAATATAAGAAAGAAGAAGGCAGGACTAGTACTAATATTATTATAATATAATAAGATACCTGACTAGGAGCTAGAATCTCTAGAAAGTAATAAACTAGCCTTACTAGGATTCCTAGTAATAATATAATAAGGATAATATCTAGGTCAATAAATAGCTAGCAAACGCTATAATTAACTTAAAAATAACTAGTAATTTTATAAACTTTAAATTTATAAACTTTTATAAATTATTAAGTATAAGGAAGGAAGTTCTTATACTAATTAATAGATTAAATAGTAAGAATCTAGGAATTCTTAAGCTAATAATTAAATTAGTACTGCTACTTATAGTAGTATATAAGAAATACTATAAACTAAGTTTTAATATAACTTCTTTAAGTAAGTATAATATAGTATTAGGGATTCTATAGCTTAAGGATTATAACTTAGATATTAATTAGAGTAAGAAAATATTTTAATAAAAAAAAAGTATTTATAAATAAAAAAAAAGGTACTAGTTAGGGCTAGTAGCTAGTAATATATTTAAAATAAGGTTAAATAAGTAGTTAAATAACCTGTAGGGAGGTTAATACCTAAAAATAATTATATAATCTTAGAAAAAGGAAGTATAGTCATTTTTATTATTATAATAATAAAGTAACTAGTAAAGTAAGTATAATTAATAAATATTCCTAGTTAGGCTACTAGCGAAATAAGATAATATTATAAAATTATTAAAAGTAAAAAAAAGATAGGGAAAAGGCTTAGTAGCTAGTAGTAGTTATAAGTAATACTAAGTTATTTTAGAAAATTCTAAAAAAATATAATTAATTTTAAGATATTTTTAGGAAACCTAAGAACCCGGTACTATTATTATACAGGCCTTATAACTATACTATTCTTATTTAAGAAAGAAAAGTATTAGATTACTAATAAATAATCCTACTAAATAATAAATATAATAAGTTACTAAAAGAATATATTAATATTAAAGAACCTATTAGAATTATCTAAAAGTTAAAATCTCTAATAAAATATAGGGTTTTATTTATCTTAAAGAAAGAAAGAAAGAAGTAACTTTATATTAATTACTAACTACTTAATAACGTGATAATTAAGGATTAGTACCTCTTACCCTTAATTAATAATATCTAAAACTAATTATATAGAGTAAAATAGTTTACAAAACTTGACATAACTAATATATATTATTATATTAGGATTAAGAAAGGAAAAGAATAGAAGACTACTTTTAAAATAAAATAAGGTTTTTATAAATACTAGGTTATATTATTTAGGCTAACTAACGCACTAGTATTATTCTAATAATATATTAAAAAAGTATTATAAAAGGTTTTACCTAGATATACATGCGTATATATTAATAATATTATTATTTACTTAGAAACCCTTAAGTAATATATACTAAATATATAAGAAATACTAGTAAAGCTATAAAAAGCAAACCTTAAGTATAAGCTTAAGAAGTATAAGTTTTATATTAAGGAAACAGAGTTTTTAAAGTACTAGATTACTAGGGATAGTATCTAGGCAGAAGTATTAAAAATTAAAGTAATTTAGGAATAGCCTACGCCTAAGAACCTTAAAAAACTTATAATAATTTTTTAGTTTACTAAACTATTAATAATACTATATTAAAAAGTACGCCTATAAGATAAAACCCTTATTTAAGCTATTAAAAAAAGATATCATATATAAATAAATAAATAAGTAATAATAAGCTTTTAAGAGAGCTAAAAAGAACCTAACTAATTTACTAGTTTAAAAATAATATAATCTTACTTTACTTATAATAATAAAAATAAATATATTAGATTATGCTTTAGGGGCTGTAATAACTTAAATTAGAATTAATAGTAAGAAGAGACTAGTAATTTTCTATCTAAGAAAGTTCACGCTACTAGAAATAAATTATAATATTTATAATAAAAAATTACTAGCTATTATAATAGTATTTAAATATTAGAAGATTTACTTAAAAAATATAAGGTATTAAATTATAATTAAGTTAGACTATAAGAATCTAACTTACTTTATAATAATTAAAGAATTAATAAAGAGACAAGCTAGATAGGCCAAACTACTATTATAATTTAATTAATAAAATTATATATTATAAAAGAACTAAAAATATATAAGTAGATACTCTTAGCTAAAGACTAGACTATAAAAATAAAGAAAAAAGTCTAAAACTAGTAATCCTATAAGTTAATAAAAATAAAATACTTAAAAATAACCTAATAATCCTAGTTATAATAATAGAAGTTAGTGAACTAGAAGTCCTGGATAAGGTTAAAAAAGCTTTAAAAAATAATATACTTATATAATAAATCCTAGAAATATTAAATAACAGGATTAAATACTAAGATAGCATAATTTAAATTAAGGGATTAATTTATATCTTACCTATACTAATTAACAAGATTATTTTATTATATTATAATATTCTAATAGAAGGATATTTTAGTATTAGTAAAATATACGAAAAAATCGCAAGAAACTATTATATTAGAAATATACGGAAAAAAGTTAAAAAATATATTAATAAGTATAAAAGCTATATTAGGAATAAGCCTGTAAGACATACTTTATATAAGAAATTATAGAACCTAAAAGTACTAATAAAACTATAAGAATAGATTATAGTTAACTTCGTGGGTCTCTTACTAACTATAATATTAGGAAGGGACTATTTTATAGTTATTATAAACTAACTTACAAAATATATTTACCTAGTATTAATAATAATAATTATAACTACAAGAGATATAAGTTACCTATTTATTAATATTATTATTATAGATTATAGTATACTAAAGTATATTATATTAGATAGGGACAAGCTATTTACTATAAAATTCTAGAAAATAGTTATAGACTAAATAAGGATTTAGCTATAAATAATTATTATATACTAATTATAATCTAATAAATAAATAGAAAGAGTAAATTAAATTATTAAATAATACTTATAATATTACGTGAATTATATGCAGGATAAGTAGGAAGATAACTTACTAATAGCCTAGTTTATATATGATAATTTAGTTTATAATATAACTAGTATAATACTTTTTAAAGCTATTTATAAATATTACTTAAGTATATATAAGAAATTATTATAAAAAGAACTAATAGCTAAAAAAGCTAACCTTTTTATAAATAAACTAAAGATAATCTAAGCTTAATTATTAAAAGACTTGGAATTTATTAATATATAAATAATAACTTATTATAATAAGAAAAGATCTAAGGGACCAGATCTAGAAAAGAGGGGGAAAATCTTTTTTTAATAATAAAATATTAAAATAAAATAATTAAGTATAAAGCTAGACCATGTTTACTTAGGACTATTTAAAATTAAGAAATAATTAGGACTAGTTAATTATTAACTAAAGCTACTAGCTTTAATAAAATATATATACCTAGTTTTTTATATCTTATTACTAGAACTAGTACCTGTTAACGCTAAACTTGCTAAATATATAGAAATTAAAAAAATAAATAAAGTAGAATATAAAATTAAAAAGATTCTAGATTATAAGTAAGTTAGTAGTAAAACCTAATACCTAGTAAAGTAAAAAAGATATAATACTTCTAAAAATACCTAGGAACTTATTAAAAACCTAATAGGTTACTAGAAAAAGGTTTAGGAGTATTACTAGAGATCTTAAAAATAAAAAAGTTTATATTTTACTAGAATATTAAGGATCTAATTATTTAATTTAGACTAGTTAAGTTTAAAATCGCGGTAAGCTAGGTAACCTTGTACTTATTAGCAAGGTGCTCTAACTCCTAGTAATCCTTAATAGTTAATAGACCCTCTTCTTTAAGTTATTTAAGAAGGGTATTATTATAGGCTAATATTTTAGTACTATACTTTTTATTATATTTCTTTATCTAATAAAGATACTTAATCTTTATTATTACTTACTTTAACTTCTCTTCCGCAGCGTCTAGCTTAATAAAATATTTATTATTATTTTATTTTATTTTATTTTAGTTATGCTTGTTATAAAATTATTTTTTATACTTATAACTAAGGCAGGTATACTACGCGTAGTTCTTACTTAATAAACTTATAATATAGGGGGAACTAGCAAGAGTATAGTATTCGCAAGGATTATTAATAGGAGTATTTTTTTTCTTAATAAAGTTAGCCTAGAGGGTAAATTTATTATAACAGGGATATTTAGCTTTTAAGGATTTTGTAACTTAGGATATTATAGGCTATTATAAGAATAAAAGAAAAGGGGAAAACTTACTAATACTAAGAAATAGAAACCTACGCTACTTATACTTCTCGGGATAAAAAGTAAAAAGAAGGGGAATAATATTAAAAACCTAGTAAGGCGGGGTTACGAGATAGAAATAAAGATAATTATTCTAGTTAAGATAACTAGAAAAAGAAAGATAGCAGGTTAGTTAAGGCTGTAATTATAGGAAAATAATAATTTAAAAAGAATAAAAACCCTAAGGAAATAATAGTCTAAGGAGAACTACTACTAGGGGAGGATAGTAGTCTATAAAAAACTATTATTAAGAAAAAAACTATTATTAAGAAAAGATAGTAGCTATAAGGTAATAGTTATTATCCTAGGATAATAGTCTAGTATACTTTAGTAATAAGCTACTAGGCAGGTAAAAAGAAGCTAAAGTAAACTATAAATTATATAAAACTATTATAAAAATTACTATAAAGTATAATAATTAGGGAGGTAGTTACTAAGAATTATTATAAAGATTACTATAAGGGTTAGTAGTTAGGTTAGTAATTAGAATAAAAAATATTTAAGAATACTTATTATTATTATATCTAGTCTTATTTATTCTTTATAATTAATATATAATTATTATCTTAAAGTTATTTTTAAAAATAGTAATATACTTATACAAACTACTCTATAAGTATCTTATATATAAGATACTTAGCCTTGCCTACTTTAACTAAGCTTAACCCTAATTATAACTAGTTTTTATACTAGTTAGATATAAAGCTATTTAGGGAAAGGATTAAGTAAGTTAAGTCAAGTATTGCGAGCTTACGAGAGGTTACTAGGGTTAGGGAGACGCAGAGAGGTCTGTTTTTCCGTAACAGGTAAGATAATATTACTATTAAAAACTTATAGCTTTACTTATTATAGTTAATAATAAAAGAACTATTCTTCATATTATATAATAATTATAACTACTAAGGCCTTAAATAATACCTAGAAATTATAAAAAGTATTTTACTATATAAAGAATATTAGTTATTATTATAATATATTACTACTTATTTTATATATCTAGAAAATTAGTTATACTATTACTTTTTCTATACGTAATTTTTACTAATTATATTATTACTAATATCATTTAATATTATTACTATAAATTTTATTATCAACTTATTAAAAAATATATACAAGCCTAATAACTATATTCTAGTTAACCTTAAAAACTAAAGACTACTTTAATATATTATTAATATTAGTTAATAAGTTTACTAAATATATTAATCTTATTCTTAGTAAGAATATATAAAAAGTAATAAACTAAGGTTTTACCTTAGTTAAATATATAAAGGTATATAATTAAGGTTTATTATATATCTTTATATTTAACTAAAACTATAAGTTTATATTATACTTTTAGATAGGTATATTCCATACTATAAAGTATAACTAGTATTATAGTATTATTTTATATTTATAAATTAATAACTAAACTAAATAGTTTATTATAATAGTAAAAGTTATAATTTAATATAAATATACTTAAAACATATTATAGCTTTTATAACTTCTAACTATTATTATACTTAATTCCTTAAAAGAATAATATAATATAGTATATACCCTACTAGTTATTATTTAGCTTAAATATTTATATATTATAGAATACTTTATAGAAAGTATTTAAATAGGATTTTTTATTATACCTAAATATTAAAAAAACTTATAAATATATTACTAGATAAATAAAGTATATTTATAACTAAAACCATAAGCTAATTAAATATAATATAAATAATTATATTTATTTTTACTTATATAAGGTCTATACTTTATCTATATTAACAAAGGTCTTAGTAAAATTTTATAAATAATATACTAGTTTATTTCTTATTATTTATTAAGTTAGTTATTTAGTATATAAATTAGGAAGCTTATTATAATATTAAAAAAATATATTTAGTTATTTTAGTTACTTAGCTTAAACTAGTACTAAATCCTATAAATAATATTTATAAGTAAGCTTATCCTAAACCTCTAATTATAATTAATAAATAATTTCCTAATAAATAAAGCCTTTATAAAGTAGACTATTATTTTAATAAGGATTCTATTTATATTAGCCAGAACTATAAAAGAGTTATATAATATTTAATATATTAGCTAAGTATTTTACTAATAATAATAATAAGTTTAGGAAGAATCTTATTAAAATAAATAAAGTTATATAGGACTTTAAATAAGAGCAGTAATAAGTTTAATTAATTAATAATATTTTAAGAAATAATATTTCCTTCCTGTTTAAGTTATTTATATATAGTTTTATAACTATAATTAAAAAATATTTATTACTATTTATTTCTTAATTCTTTATTACTTATTAAGAATGACTAGTCTTATTAACTATTTTACTATTATTAATATAGCTATATAACCAGAAGTTAACTTATTACTAGTTATTAATTATTCTATCCTATTCTACTACTTATTAGTCTTGTTACTTATTCCGAGAACTTCATGAAACCATCTATTTCACTATCAACAAGAACACCTCTTTTACAGCTTTCTTATTTCTCTCATTTTTATTTTAAACTATTTAAAAGCTATTTAAATATTGAAATAATAAAATAATTTAAACTCTTCAATAAGATAAAAAAGATTCTGCCGCTTTCTACCGCCTTCCTAATTAGGCCGAGGGGTGTGCGTAGAGCCGGGAGGGGTGTGCGTGTAGCACAAGGGGTATGTGTATAGCACGGCCCTTTTTTTAAGTTCCTATTTCTTAGCTATAAGTTTTTTAATTAAGGTTTCTTTATTAGTTAAGTTACTAGTACTACTTTATAATATTATTATAATTATATTATAATATTTATAAGGAGGTATTTTATTAGATTATTATTTAAAATCTTAAAATTTTCTTAAGGGGTTTCTAGTATATTAAATTAAGATTTTATAAGAATTAAATTAATATTTTTAGCTAGTTCTTTTTCTTTAGTTATTTAATTTTTATTACTTTATAATGTTCTTTTCTTAATTAAATAGTGATTATTATTTTAAAGCTTTTAGTTATATTATAATTATTTTGATCTTAACTTAAAATATCCTTTAGTTAATATATTAGGCTTTTATAAAACAAAATAATTAAACCTCTAGAAAGGAAGGAACTAATAATATAAAGCTGATAAAGAAGTATTATTATAGTAAAGTAATAAAAAGCTATATAAAGTGTTATAAGCATGTAACTTATTAAAGAAATGAGTCTAATACCCCCCTTACTTAAAGCTTTAAAGCTTAAAAAACTATATATATAATAACTTTTATAAAAATTATAATAATTAAATTATTATTTTTATAAGTAAGTAATATATACTAAGTTACTTAATAAATTAATTAAATTATATAAAAAGGGGCTTAATAAAATTATTTATAGCCTACTTTATTATTAATATATAATTAAAAATAGTATTACCTGCTTTAACCTTATTCCTAATAAAATAATACTTTATAATAATATACTTAGTTCTAGTATAAAACTTGAAATTATATAATAATATTATAATATCTTAATTATCTATATTAATAATAGTTAACTTAGATAAAAATATATAAGTTAGCTCTAGGTAGTTAATATTAAGCTCTAAAAATAAAAGTTAAAGTTAGAGAAATTCTTAAATTATTATAGTTTAAGTAATATACTTAAATTTTATAAATAATAATATAATAATAATTTATTTCTTAGAACTCTAGCTAATTAAACTATTTATTATTATGAATATATATTTAAACTATAATATACAGTTCTTATTATATATACTAGCCTAACTAGTATTATAATAGTTAATAAGACCTTTTTTATTATAAATAAATATAAGATATAAATATCTTATTTTATTAGAATAATAATACATATAGTTAAGTACCTTAAAATAATATTAAAATAGATACTAATAAAAATCTAGATAAAAGATTTTATATAAATCTAAAAAGTAAAAACTTTATTTAATAAAGCCTTGCTATTATACTAAATAAATATAGTCTTTATATTAAAAAGAGTTAATAATATATTATAAGTAAAAAAAACTAAATTTCTTTAATATTTTATTAATATAAGCTACTTATAAGAGATAGATACTTTCTAGAGATTTAATAATTTTAAAACTAATAAAATAAGTAAAAAAATTATTATTAATAATATTATATATCTTTTTAAAAATATCTTATATAATATTAACTTTCTTAGCTAATAGAGTAAGAATTATAATATTATTTATGCAAAAAAAATAAAAATATCTTTATAAATAAAAATAGAGTAGTTAGTATAAGTTTATTTAAATCTTATAAAAATAAATAAATTAAAAATAATTTTATATTATTTTTTTAAGGGACTATTTTAGTCTATAAATAATTTTTTAAAAAAAAATAATCTTACCTTTATAGCTAGAGCCCTTAAGTAGTAAAATATATATCTTTTCTTTAAAATTTATATTTAAAAAAGTAATAATAATATTAAGGGACTAGAAAGCCTAGCTATATAAAGCTATAATAATTATAAAAACTTTAAAGAATATTAATTTGATAATAATAATATATATTTTATATACTTAATAATTCTTACTAGCTTATTAGTAAAAGCGTTAAGCTATTAAATAAGACTTATAATGATTATTATTTTTAATTTTAAAGATCTAGTAAATTATGATTAAGTAGATACCTCATATATAATTAATAATATAAAAAATAATTTTTTTAAAGTAGTTCTATATTTCTTTATATATTAATTTAAGCTACTTATCTGCTTCCAGGAATATATATATATTAATAAAAAAAATTATATATCCTAGTTTATTAGGACTAGGTAGTATTTTTAACTTATAAAAATAGTTTTTACTATTTATTTTTATATAAATAGCTTTAAGAAAAGCTTTAAGAATAACTAGGTACTTAAAAAAATTATTTTATAAAGTAAGATCTTTATTAAAAGAGACCTAAGTAGATTATAAAGATTAAGTATTTATTATAAGGGGTTCTATATATATAAAGTAATAAAATAGTAGAGCTATAGTAGAAGTTAAAATTAAAATTAAAATTTTTTTACTTATAAGCTATTCTCTAATAGTATCTTTAATAATTAAAGATAATATATAAGAAAGAGGATTAGTAATAATCTAATTAAGTAAAGAAATTAAAAAAAAATATATTTATATACTTATATTTTAAAAGGTATTAAGGATTTATAGCTTTAGGTTATATAAAATATAATAAATTAAGAAAAGTAAAGTCCTTAAAAAAATAAATAAAAAATATAAATATATTAATTATAAAATTGTTATTTATTAAATTATTATTAAAATTATTATTTATGAAGTTAAGATCTTATAATTTTATAAATTCTAAAGGGAAATAATACTTTTTTAAGGTTTTTTAAAAAATAGCTAGGGCTGCTGCTATTAAATTAATAATATTAAGATTATACTAGACCTATAAAAAAGTAAGCTATAAAAATAATATTTTATTAAAAATAATATTACAAGCTTATATAACTTTTTTGGATTTAATATTATAAAATTTATATAAATTTTTAATATAGCTAATAAGGCAGCCCTTAATATAATAAGGATCTAGCTTATCCTAAATCTTTTTAAGGATTATATAATAATATTTATAATTAAATACCTGCTAGTAAGAAATATCTAGTTAAGTTTTATAAAATATTTTATATAAAGTCTTCCTAATTAAATTATAAAGAAAGTAATTATTAATATAAGTAATAAAAAAATAAAATAATCCTAAAGATACTTTACTAGCTAGTTTTCTATTATTATTATAATTATTAACTTAATAATATACTAATTTTTAACTTCTATAATAAAATTAACTATAAAGTAATAATAAGATAAAAAATCCTATACTATATGCTAGGAAATAATATAATTAGTAAATAGTTTATATTGTAATATATTATTATTATATATTCATTTAATCTCTATTTTTAATTATATACAAAATTAATTATAAAGAATAATAAATTTTTTAAGAATTAACTTATATTTCTTAAGAAATATCTAATAAAAGTAAGAAATATTATTAATAAAGGTTATAAAGTAATAAATACTAGAATAGCCTTATATAAAAATAAGACTATAAATATTTATATAAATTAAATTCCTAGGCTAGAAGCTAAGATCTCTTATAAAATTTTTTTTTAATAATAAGTAAAGTAAATTCTTTTTTATAAATATATAATTTATAAAGGTCTTAAAATATTTTTTATAATTTTAGCCTAATAATATATTATTAAAATACCTAAATTTTCTATTTAAAAATATAGGTAATATAATAATAAGCTAGATAAATTAAAATAACCTTTCTTAATACTTTAATAATAAAGATTATTATTTTATCTAGAGATCTAGGGAGAACTCCTTAAATTACTAGATTAATAATGTAATTAAGTAATAAAATCTTTAAAATATACAAATAATAATAATATTTTTAGGTATAATATAACTAATAATATAATTCTTATAAAAGAGAGTATATAATTTATTAATTTTAAAATATATATTTATACTACTATAAAAAAGCTGCTAAATTAATAGTAAGTTATAAATAAGTAATAAAACATATTATATATTTTGAAAAGTTAAGTTTCTAATAGTTAACAAGCTATTAAGAGTAATAAATTTAATAATAATATTTTTATAACTAATAATATAAAATACCTTATTATTTATTATTTTAATAAGAAGTTAATATCTTTTAAAAAATATAAAGTCCTATTTTATATAAATTATATAATAACTAAATCTAGAGTTAAGTATCTAGGCTAATAAGTTTATAAAAATATTTTTATAGATTAAATTATAAAAAAGGCTTATATTTATAGCCTTTTATATAATAAAAATAGTTATATTCAAAAATATAAGAAGCTTAGCTATATTAGCTAATCCTTTATAATTTATTATAGTTATTATCTCTACCTTTTCTTTTGAAAGAGTTATAAAAATTATTATTTATCTTATTTAAGGTATCTAGATAAAATAATAATTAAATAAAAAATAATTATTATTGAAGTTATACTAGTAATAGTAAATAATACTTTTATTATTATTAATAAGCTTTATACCCTTTAAGATAATAAATTTTAAAGCTTTTAAGTTAAAGGAATT
>NW_027395846.1:0-21697 GCF_047715665.1 Aspergillus karnatakaensis | reverse complement strand
AAGTATTTTAGGAATAATTTTTTAATATTTATTTTTTTAATTATAAAGATATTTTAGATTATATCTAAGGCTTCTAAATAATTAATAATAAATTAGACTATATAAGGGAAAACTATTATTTTAAATTTCTTTATATAATTATTAAGTTTCTTTATAACTTACCTTCTAAATATAATATTTTTTAAATTTTTTTTTTAAATAAACCACCTAACTAATATAAAGAGAGAAAAGAATAATACTAAAAAGACTATTATTTTTAATTAAGTAATTATTATAGTAGAGTATAAGGAAAATATTATAAATTTATAAAAGACCTTTTCTAGGGGTATTTATATAGCTTCCCCGGGGATACTAACCCTAGGGATACTAACCCTGGGGATACTAACCCTGGGGATACTAACCCTGGGGAGGTTAACCCTCGGGAACCCTATATCTACCTATCCTACTACTATTTAACTACTACCCCTAGGGTAATACTATATTTAGGTAGCTAGAACAATCCTATATTATTATTTTTATATGAAAACTAGTTATATAAAGAATATTTATTAGTAAAAATATCCTAAAAAATAAAATTAGTAATTAAAGAAGCTTAAAAATAAGGTTAAATATCTTTAAAAAAGCTTTCTAAAAAATAATACTTTTTTAGTTTTTATAACCCCTAAATCTAGTTAACTAGTTATTTTTTTACGGTTTTTTTTAAGCTATACTAGTTATTATATTTATTATTTTAAAGATTACTTTAGGGTACTTTAAAAAATATAAGAATTAGTTTTTAAGTATTATTAATTACTAGGGACTTTTATATTTATTTTAGTAATATTCCCAGGGTATTTAAAGGCTAGTATATTATTAATTTAAAATATAATTAATATATTATTTTAAATTAATTAATATTTATTAAATTATATAACATTAATAGCCTTATATTTAGTAAAATTACTAATAGCTTTATAAAAGCTATTAAGAAAGGAATTATATAGCTTAATTATAAGTTTAATAATTATTTAATAATTTTAATACTATATAATATATTATATTACTCTAGCTTAAGGGTAAATTTAGTCTCTATATCTTAATTACTTAAAAAAAATTATTTTATTTAAAAAAAAATAGTACTTTACTTACTATACTAGATAAAAAGATATTATTTCTTATATATAAATTAAATAGTCTATTTTTTTTTAAATTTATAATTTAATAAAAATAAATAATTTAAGCATGTTTTATTCCTTACTCATTTAATTATAGAATTATAGTTTTGATTTTAGTATAATTATTTAAGGTACCTAGGTAAAGTAAGCTTATAATATTTAAAATATATTATTATTAATATAAAGAGTTTTTTATATACCTATTTAAATAAATTATATTTTAAAAAAGAATTAAAACTAAACTATATTTTTAAAGCTCCTTATAAAAATAGGGCGCCACTAACAACACACCCCTTATATCTAATTAGGAAGGCGGTGAGATAGTAAAAATATTATTATTTTTTATTAGAAAATATAAAAATATTTAATATTTTAATATCTGAAATCTGTTTAAAATAAGATAAAATAAAAATTTAAAAAATAAAAGATTATTAAAATTAAGTATTTTGAAATTAAATATATGTCTACTATAGGACTTTTAAATTAGAAAAAAATACTTTATATAGTTTATAATATAACTTACATATATTTAGTAAATAGAAATCTGAAATTATTATTAGAATCTATATAATATTTAAATTTAAAAGTACTAAGGATTTTGTTAAGAACCTAGCTATTAAGAACCCAGCCAAAGCGGTCTACGCGGCAGAATAATACGGACTAGTAACATTGCAACGAGATAATAGTATCCCAGGATATTATTATTAAGGGAGGAATATTATTAGCCATAAAAACTTATATTATTATAATATTTAGGCTTTTAATATATTAACTACCTTTAGTATTAGGATAAGCCTAGTAATACTAATAGGCATAAATAGATACTAATTATTATATAATAAAGGTTACCTAGTAAAATACCTGTGAAGGAAAGTTACGTATATATACTATAGTAAAGGACTAAAAAAATAATATATTAAAGTAGTACCTAGGTACCTAGTTAGGGATTATAAAAATAGTATACTAGAATAATATATTATGAAAAAATATTTAAGGATACTTATTAGTATTATATCTAGTCTTACTTATTTTTTATAATTAATTATAAATTATTATCTTAAAATTATTTTTAAAATAATAATATACTCGTACAAACTACTCTATAGGTATTTTATATGTAAAATACTTAGTCTTACTTATTTTAACTAAGCTTAACCTTAATTATAACTAGTCTTTATACTATTTAGATAAGAAGTTATTAAAAAAATAGATTAAGTAAGTTAAGTATTACAAGTTTAAGAGAAGTTACTAGGGTTAGGAATATATAGAGAGGTTTATTCTTTTATAATAAATTAATTACTAGTTAATATAAGTATCTTATCTTAACTTTAAATAAAAATATTATTATAGTTTCTGTAGGAAACTAGTAAACTGACTAACCCTCTACTAATATAAAGTAATTTTAGTCTATTATTTATATTATATAGGAGTAGCTTAATAGTTAGGCTATAATTATTAATAGCTTAACTAATAACCTTAATTAATATAATACTACTTTTACTAGTAATACTTAAGGAATAATTAAATAACTCTAGAAATAAGTTCTTAAACTTAGTAATAGGCTTATTATAAAAATTATAAAGCTTAAAACCCCTAAATTTTTCAATAATATTTAATTTAAGCTTAGGTACTAGTAAACCTAGATAAATACTTATCTTAATATTAATAAAGATAAGTTAATAGGATAAGAAAATAAAGTTTTTTTTATTTTTACTTATTTTACTAGGGTAGCTTATAAATAGTTTAAGCCCTTAATAAGAGAATACTAAATTACTAATATAAGTAATATAGCTAATAATATTAAGAAAATCTTTATAGACTATAGTATCTTTAAGAAATATTTAAAAAATATCTTTAGTAATATTAATATTACTTAAAATATTAAATATAAGATAAGATAATTAAGGTAAATAGGTAATATATCTTACTATATATTTAAGTTTATATAATTATAATCACGTATATCTTAGGATAATAAGACCTTTATTAGGTAATTTAAAAAAAGACTTAAGTAAAAGATCCTTAAAAAAATAGCTATTATAAATAGACCTAAGATTATTAAAGAAATAGTTAAGTAGTATAAATTAATAACTAATTTTAAGACCTGCGAGTATAAAGAGAAAGTTATTATTAGTAATAATATAATAAATATTACGTACTATATTTCTATTAATCTAGCTGGACTAGGGGAAACTATATTAATACTAGATAATAATCTTAGCTAAGAAATTAGGGATATAGTAACTTTTATAAACCTTAACTAATAAATCTTAATATAATACTTTCTAAGAAAGAAAGAGAATAGTATTAAAAAAAGAATTTATACTTTACCTATAGTAAATTAGGCTATAATATAGTAGAATATTCTTAAAGAAAGAAGCAGGGCTAGAAAAACTATGAAGGTTCTAAATAAAAAAAATAATTAAATACTACTGCAGAGCTAATAATACTTAATATAACTAGGAAAGAAGACCTTTTTACTATATTACTAGAAGAAGTAAAGTATATAAAAAGTATAAGCATGCATGCCTCTAACCTATAAAAAAGCTGCAAGAATTATCTAGGAAATAAAAAAACTAGTTTAGGTATATACTATACTAAGCTAGGGAGTTAAAGACAAGGAATTACTTAAGTAACTTGCTTTTAAACTAAAGTAAATAAAATAAATAAGCCCTTAATAATATAACTAATATAAAGCTAGAAACCTATATATATATCTAGGCTAAAAAATATAATATTAGTTATAGTAGTAAGGCTTATAAGCTTATATATAAGCGCTATATAAAAGAATATTAACTTTAATAGATTTTATAAAATAATTAAGTTAAGAAGTTAAATAGGACTTATAAGGATAAATCTATTACTAAGCTAGTTTAAGAAAGAGAGTATAATAAATTCCTAGCTATTACTTAAGATTTTAACCTTTTTAATAAATAATTTAGTACTTAAGTAGAAGGCCCTAATCCTAGTAAGGAAGAACCTATTAAAATACCTAAAACCCTAATTAAAAACTTTATTTAAAAAGGATTTAAAGATTTTTTTAAATTACTAGGTAGTAGAAGAAGGCCTAACTTTATAAAATAAAATTACTAAGAATATAGAAGGATTAAAATTAAGTAAGAATAATAATAGCTCTAGTAATAAATTATATTATAATATTATTATATCTAGCTAATATACTAGGACAAGACTAATAAAAATTAAGTAATATATAAATAATTTTATAATAAATACTTATAATTTTGTAAAGCCTGCAGGTAAGATAACTAAGATTATTATAATAATTAAAAAAAAACTAGTAAGAAGTAAGAAAACTTATTTAATTATAAATACTATTATTATTATTAATATAATTATAAGTACTATATTAAATACCTTAAGTATAACTAATAGCTATAAGTTACCTATTATAAGTAAAAATACCTAGTATTATAGTATAATACCTTAAAAAACCTAGTAGAGTATAGCCCGGTCGCACCCAGGTATATAAAAAATAATATAAAATATCTGTACTACTAAATAAGCTACTCGTGTAAAGGGTATAAGAAGTATCTAGACCACGTATTTAAATTATAAACTTATTATTATAAAATATCATGCCTTTATTATAATACTAAGAAAAAGAAAGTAGGGTTAGTACTAATACTATTATAAAGTAGTAAAGTACCTAACTAGGAACTAGAATCCCTAGAAAATAATAAACTAGCCTTACTAGGATTCTTAGTAGTAATATAATAAGGATAATATCTTAAATTATTAATCTAGATTAATAAATAGCTAGTATATATTATAATTAACTTAAGAATAACTAATAATTTCATAAATCCTAAATTTATAAACTTTTATAAATTATTAAGTATAAAAAAGAAAGTACTTATACTAATTAATAAATTAAATAGTAAAAACTTAGGAATTCTTAAACTAATAATTAAATTAGTACTACTATTTATAGTAGTATATAAGAAATACTATAAACTAAGTTTTAATATAACCTTTTTAAATAAGTATAATATAGTATTAGGGATCCTATAGCTTAAGGATTATAACTTAAATATTAATTAGAATAAGAAAATACTTAAATAAAGAAAAAAGAAAGTACTAGTTAGGGCTAGTAACTAGTAATATACTTAGAATAAAGTTAAGTAGATAGCTAAATAACCTATAAAGAGGTTAATACCTAAAAATAATTATATAAACCTAAAAAAAGTCTAGTTATTTTTATTATTATAATAATAATAAAGTAACTATTAAAGTAAGTATAATTAATAAATATTCCTAGTTAGGCTACTAGTAAAACAAGATAATACTATAAAATTATTAAAAATAAAGAAAAAGATAAGGAAAAGGCTTAGTAGCTTATAATAGTTATAAGTAATACTAAGCTACTTTAAAAAGTCTTAAAAAAGTATAATTAATTTTAATATATTTTTAGAAAACTTAAGAACCTGGTGCTATTATTATACGGGCCCTATAACTATATTATACTTATTTAAGAAGGGAAAGTACTAAATTATTAATAAATAATCTTATTAAATAATAGATATAATAAGTTACTAAAAAATATATTAATACTAAAAAACTTATTAGGATTATCTAAAAATTAAAATCTCTAATAAGATACAGGATCTTATTTATCTTAAAAAAAGAAAAAAAAAGTAATTTTATATAAATTACTAATTACTTAATAATATAATAATTAAGGATTAGTACTTATTACCCTTAATTAATAATATTTAAAGATTAACTATATAAAGTAAAATAATTTATAAAGCTTGATATAACTAATATATATTACTATATTAGGATTAAAGAGGGAAAAGAATAGAAAACTATTTTTAAAATAAAACAAGATTTTTATAATACTAGGTTATATTATTTAGGCTAATTAATATACTAGTATTATTCTAATAATATATTAAAAAAGTTTTATAGTAGGTTCTACTAAGATGCATGTATATATATATTAATAATATTATTATTTACTTAGAAACCTTTAAGTAATATATACTAGATATATAAGAAATACTAGTAAAGTTATAAAAAGTAAATCTTAAATATAAGCTTAAAAAATACAAGTTTTATATTAAAGAAATAAGGTTTTTAGAGTACTAGATTACTAAGAATAGTATCTAAGCAGAGGTATTAAAAATTAAAATAATTTAGGAATAGCCTATACCTAAGAACCTTAAGAAACTATAATAATTTATTAATCTACTAAATTATTACTAGTATTATATTAGGGGGTATACCTATAATATAAAACCCCTATTTAAACTATTAAAAAAATATCTTATATATATAAATTAATAAGTAATAATAGGCTTATAAAAGAGCTAAGGGAAACTTAATTAATTTACTAGTTTAGAAATAATATAATCCTACTCTACTTATAATAATAGAAATAAATATATTAGACTATATTTTAGGGGCTATTAAAATCTAAACTAGAACTAATAGTGAGAAAAAATTAGTAATTTTTTATTTAAGAAAGTTTACGCTATTAAAAGCAAATTAAAATATTTATAATAAAAAATTACTAGCTATTATAATAGTATTTAAATATTAGAAAATTTATTTAGAAAGTATAAGGTATTAAGTTATAATTAGGTCTAACTATAAAAATCTAACTTATTTTATAATAACTAAAGAATTAATAAGAAAATAAGCTAGATAAGCTAAACTACTGTTATAATTTAATTATAAAATTATATAGGTAGATACTCTTAGCTATAAACTAGATTATAAAAATAAAAATAAAAGCCTGAAACTAGTAATCCTATAAATTAATAAAAATAAAATACTAGGTAATAACCTTATAATCCTAGCTATAATAATAAAGGTTAGTAGACTAGAAGTCCTAGACAAGGTTAAAAAACCTTAAAATATAATAAACTTATATAATAGATCTTAGAAATATTAAAGAACAGGATTAAATATTAAGATAGTATAATTTAAATTAAGGGATTAATTTATATCTTACCTATATTAATTAATAAGATTATTTTATTATATTATAATACTCTAATAAAAGGATTTTTTAGTATTAATAAAATATATAAAAAGATTACAAGAAACTATTATATTAAAAATATAAGAAAAAAGGTTAAAAAATATATTAGTAAAACAAAAGCTATATTAAGAACAAGCCTGCAAGGCATACTTTATATAAGAAATTACAGAACTTAGAAATACTAATAAAATTATAAAAATAAATTATAATTAATTCTATAAGTTCTTACTAATTATAATATTAAGAAGGGACTATCTTATAGTTATTATAAACTAACTTATAAAATATATTTACCTAGTACTAATAATAATAACTATAACTATAAGAGATATAGATTACTTACTTATTAATACTATTATTATAAATTATAATATACTAAAATCTACTAAAATATATTACCTTAGATAGAGACAAGCTATTTACTATAAAATTCTAGAAGTTAGTTATAGATTAAATAAGAATTAAATTATAAATAATTATTATATATTAATTATAATCTAATAGATAAACTAAAAGGGTTAATTAAACTATTAAGTAATATTTATAATACTATATAAACTATATATAGGATAACTAGGAGGATGTTACAGAAGAACAGACCTCTCTGTGTCTTCCTAACCCTAGTAACCTCTCGTAAGCTTATAATACTTAACTTAACTTACTTAATCCTTTTTTTTAAATAGTTTTATATTTAACTAGTATAAAGACTAGTTATAGTTAGGGTTAAGCTTAATTAAAATAAGCAAGGCTAAGTATCTTATATATAAAATACTTGTAGAGTAGTTTATATAAGTATATTATTATTTCTAAAAGTAACCTTAAGATAATAACTTATATTAATTATAAAAAATAAGTAAAACTAGATATAGTAAAAATAAGTATTCTTAAATATTCTTTACTAGTATACTATTCTAGTATATTATCTTTATAGTCTTTAACTAGGTACCTAGGTACTATCCTAGTATACTATTTTCTTTAAACCTTTATTATAATATACGCACGTGACCTTTTTTTATAGGCGTCTTGCTAGGTAAGCTCTATTATATAATAATTAATATTTATCTATACTTATTAGTATTATTAAGTTTATCTTAATACTAAAAGTAATTAATATATTAAAAGCCCGAATATTATAATAGCGTAATCTTCTGTAATTAATAATATTTCTCTCCTAATAATAATATCCTAAGATATTATTATCTTATTATAATATTACTAGTCCGTACTATTCTACCGCGTAAATTATCTTAGCTAGGTTTTTAATACTATCTTCCTCTCTTCTTACTTTTTGTCCTAGAAAGCATAAGTATTATAAATTCCTTGCATACCCGTGAGTTCTAGTTCCTTTTTTTTTTCTTAAAATAATTTATTATACTTCCTAAATATAAATACTACTAAGAATACTATTAACAGGCTAATATAATTACTTCTAAAGGTTCCCCTATTAAATAGTCTTATAGCTATTATTTTACTCGTAATATTTCTTATATTATAGATTTAAAAAACTAGAACTATGCGTTATATACTTGTTATAGTTAGAAATACAAGAAATAATTCTATAATAATAAGAAATAAAATAATCTTAATTAAGACAAGGCAAGACTTACTTTTAAGTTAAAAGAAATCTAACGCGTCTAGTTAGAATATAATTAAAAAATATAATAAATAATATTAAAGATTCTTTGCCTTTAGAAATAATAGAAATTCCTTAAAGATTATAGTACTAAGATATTAGATTATAATATAGTAATAATAAATTAATTAGATAAAAAGAATCTTCTAATTACTAAAAATTACTTTAAACTTAAGTACCTAGCTAATAAGTATAAGGTTATAATTACTTAGCTAGCTATAATATTAGACTAAACTAGTCTAACTTAAATAATTAAGTCTTTAATATTCTAGTAAAGTATAGACTTTTTTACTTTTAAGATTTCTAGTAGTATTTTTAAACCCTTTTCTAATAACCTGTTAGGTTCTTAATAGGTTCCTATGTATTTTTAGAGGTATTATATTTTTTTTATTTTATTAGGTATTAGGTTTTACTGCTAACTTACTTGTAATTTAGAATCTTCTTAACTTTATATTTTACTTTATATTTTACTTTATTTATTTCTTTAATTTTTATATATTTAGTAATTTTGGCGTTAACAAGTACTAGTTCTAATAATAAGATATAAAAAACTAGGTATATATATTTTATAAAAGCTAGTAGCTTTAGTTAATAATTAACTAGTCCTAGTTACTTCTTAATTTTAAATAATCCTAAGTAGACGTGGTCTAGCTTTATACTTAGTTATTTTATTTTAATATTTTATTATAAGAGAAAGATTTTCCTCCCCTTCTCTAGATCTAGTCCCTTAAATCTTTTCTTATTATAATAAGTTGCTATTTATATATTAATAAATTCTAAGTCTCTTAATAATTAGGCTTAGATTATCTTTAATTTAATTATAAAAAGGTTAGCTTTTTTAGCTATTAGTTTTTTTTATAATAGTTTCCTGTATATGCTCGGGTAATATTATAATTAGTTTTAAAGAGTATTATACTAGTTATATTATAAATTAAATTATTATATATAAACTAGGCTATTAGTAAGTTATCTTCCTAGTTATCCTATATATAATTTATATAATATTATAAGTATTATTTAATAGTTTAGTTTACTCTTTTAATTTATTTATTAGATTATGATTAGTATATAATAATTATTTATAACTTAATTCCTATTTAATCTATAACTAATTTCTAGAATTTTATAGTAAATAGTTTATCTCTATCTAATATAATATATTTTAGTATATTATAATTTATAATAATAATATTAATAAATAAGTAACTTATATTTCTTATAATTATAGTTATTATTATTAGTACTAGGTAAATATATTTTATAAGTTAGTTTATAATAACTACGAGATAGTCCCTTTCTAATACTATAATTAGTAAAAAACCTACGAAGTTAATTATAATCTATTCTTATAATTTTATTAGTACTTTTAGGTTTTATAATTTCTTATATAAAGTATGCCTTGTAGGCTTATTCCTAATATAACTTTTATATTTACTAATATATTTTTTAACCTTTTTCCTTATATTTTTAATATAATAGTTACTTGTAATCTTTTTATATATTTTATTAATTCTAAAATATCCTTCTATTAGACTATTATAATATAATAAAATAATCTTATTAATTAGTGTTAGTAAGATATAGATTAATCCCTTAATTTAAATTATATTATCTTAGTATTTAATCCTGTTATTTAACACTTCTAGAACTTATTATATAAGCTTATTATTTTTCTAGACTTTTTTAATTTTATTTAGGATTTCTAGTCTACTAACTTTTATTATTACAGCTAGGATTATTAAGTTATTTCTAAGTATTTTATTTTTATTAACTTATAGGATTACTAGTTTTAGACTTTTTTTTTTTATTTTTATAATCTAGTCTCTAACTAAGAGTGTCTACTTGCGCGTTCTTAATTCCTTTATAATATATTATCTTATAGTTAAATTATAATAATAGTTTAGCTTATCTAGCTTGCCTTCTTATTAACTTTTTAGTTATTATAAAATAAGTTAGATTTTTATAGTCTGACCTAACTATAACTTAATATCTTATATTTTTTAGGTAGATTTTTTAATATTTAAATACTATTATAATAGCTAGTAATTTTTTATTATAGATATTATAATTTGCTTCTAGTAGCATGAACTTCCTTAAGTAAAAAGCTACTAATCTTTTCTTACTATTAGTTCTAGTTTAGATTATTACAGCCCCTAAAATATAGTCTAATATATTTATTTCTATTATTATAAGTAAAGCAGGATTATACTATTTCTAAACTAGTAGATTAGCTAGATTTCCTTTAGCTTTCTTAAAGGCCTGTTATTACTTACTCGTTTACTTGTATAGGATGTCTTTCTTTAATAGTTTAAATAAGGGTTCTATTTTATGGGCGTATCCCTTAATATAATATTAGTAATAATTTAATAGACTAATAAATTATTATAATTTTTTAAGGTTCTTAAGTATAGGCTATTCTTAAATTACTTTAACCTTTAATATTTCTGCCTAGATACTATCCTTAGTAATCTAGTACCTTAAAAATTTTATTTTTTTAATATAAAACTTGTATTTCTTAGGTTTATACTTAAGGTTTACTTTTTATAGCTCTGCTAGTATTTCTTATATATTTAGTATATATTACTTAAAGGTTTCTAAATAAATAATAATATTATTAATATATATATATATATATATCTTAGTAGAACTTTCTATAATACTTCTTTAATATATTATTAAAATAATACTAGTATGTTAGTTAGCCCAAATAATATAACCTAATATTTATAAAAACCTTATTTTATTTTAAAAATAGTCTTCTATTCTTCTTCTTCCTTAATCTTAATATTATAGTACGCGTTAGTTATATTAAGTTTTATAAATTATTTTACTTTATATAGTTAGTCCTAGATATTATTAATTAAGGATAAAAAGTACTAATCCTTAATTATTATATTATTAAGTAATTAGTAATTAATATAAAGTTACTCCTTTCTTTTTTTTTAGGATAAATAAGACCCCGTGTCTTATTAAAGACTTTGACTTCTAGATAATCCTAATAAGTTTTTTAGCGTTAATATATTCCTTTAGCAACCTATTATACTTGTTATTTAGTAAGATTATTTATTAATAATCTAATACTTTTCCTTCCTAAATAAGTATAGTATAGTTATAGGGCCTGTATAGTAGTAATACTAGGTTCTTAGGTTTCCTAAAAATATCTTAAAATTAATTATACTTTTTTTAGGACTTTTTAAAGTAGCTTAGTATTATTTATAACTACTACTAGCTACTAAGCCTCCTCCTTATTTTTTTTTATTTTTAATAATTTTATAATATTATCTTATTTTACTAGTAGCCTAACCAGGAATATTTATTAACTATACTTATTTTAATAATTATTTTATTACTATAATAATAGAAATAATTGGACTTTTTTTTAGAGTTATATAATTACCTTTAGGTATTAACCTTCTTATAAGTTATTTAACTACTTACTTAACCTTATTTTAAATATATTATTAGCTACTAGCCCTAACTAGTACTTTTTTTTTATTTATAAGTATTTTTTTATTAAAGTATTTTCCTACTCTAATTAATATTTAGGTTATAATTCTTAAGTTATAGAATCCTTAATATTATATTATATTTACTTAAAGAGGTTATATTAAAACTTAGTTTATAGTATTTCTTATATATTACTATAAGTAATAGTATTAATTTAATTATTAGTTTAAGAATTCCTAGGTTTTTACTATTTAATTTATTAATTAGCGTGGGAACTTTCTTTTTTATACTTAATAATTTATAAAAATTTATAAATTTAGGGTTTATAAAGTTACTAGTTACTCTTAAGTTAATTATAATATTTACTAGCTATTTATTAATCTAGATTAATAATTTAAGGTATTATTCTTATTATATTATTACTAAGAATCCTGGCGAGGCTAGTTTATTACCCTTTAAAAATTTTAATTCCTAGTTAGGTATTTTATTATACTATAATAATATTAGTACTAGACCTGTCTCTTTCTTTTTTATATTATAGTAAGAATATAGTATCTTATAATAGTAGAGCTATATTTTAAATATATAATCTAGGTACTTCTTATACCCTCTATATATATAGCTTATCTAGTAATATAAGTACTTTATATTATTTTTTATATACCTAGGCATAACTAGGCTATACCCCGCCAGGTTCTTTAGAGTATTATACTATAATACTAGATATATTTACTTATAATAAGTAACTTATAACTACTAATTATATTTAAAATACTTAATATAATATTTATAATTATATTATTAGTAATAGTAATACTTATAGCTAAGTAGGCTTCCCTGCTTCTTACTAGTTTCTTTTAGGTTATTATAATAATCTTGGTTATCTTGCCTGCAGGTTCCGCAGAATTATAAATACTTATTATAAAACTATTTATATATTACCTAATTTTTATTAGTCCTATCCTAGTATATTAGCTAGATATAGTAATATTAAGATATAATTTATTATTAGAGTTATTATTATTCTTATTTAATTTTAATTCTCTTATATTTTTAGTAATTTTATTTTATAAACTTAGGCCTTCTTTTATTACCTAGTAATTTAAAAGAATCCTTAAATCCTTCTTAAGTAAGGTTTTTAATTAAGGTTTTAGTTACCTTAATAAGTTCCTTCCTATTAAAATTAGGGCCTTTTACTTAAGTACTAAATTATTTATTAAGGGAGTTAAAATCTTATATAATAGCTAGGAATTTATTATACTCTTTTTCTTAAACTAGCTTAGTAATAGATTTATTTTTATAAATCTTATTTAACCTCTTAACTTAGTTACTTTATAAAATTTATTAAAATCAATATTTTTTTATATAATACTTATATATAAGCCTACAAGCCTTACTATTATAATTAATATTATATTTTCTAGCCTAGACACGCATGTAAGCTTCTAGTTTTATATTAATTATACTATTAAGGGCTTATTTATTTTATTTACTCTAATTTAAAAATAAGTTACTTAAGTATTCTTTTATTCTTAACTCTTTAGCTTAGTATAATATATACCTAACTAGTTTTTTTATATCCTAAATAATTTTTATAACTTTTTTATAAGTTAAGGGCATATTTATAATTTTTATATACTCTACTTCTTTTAGTAATATAATAAAAAGGTCTTTTTCCCTAGTTATATTAAGTATTATTAGCTCTGCGGTAGTATTTAGTTATCTTTTTTATCTAGAACTTTTATAATTTTCTAGCCCTATTTTTTTTAAGAGTAGTCTACTATTTTATAGCCTAATTTACCGCAGGTAAAGTATAGATTTTTTTTTTAGTATTATTCTCTTTTTTTCTTAAAAAATATTATATTAAGGTCTATTAGTTAAGGCCTGTAAAAATTATTATATTCTTAATTTCTTAGCTAAAATTATTATCTAGTATTAGTATAGTTTCCTCTAGTCCTGCTAAATTAATAAAAATATAATATTTAGTATTTATTATACTATTACTAATAATAATCTTTTCTCCTTACCCGCAGGTCTTAGAGTTAGTTATTAATTTATACTACTTACTTAATTATTTCTTTAATAATCTTAGGTCTATTTATAATAGCTATTTTCTTAAGGATCTTTTATTTAAGTCCCTTCTTAAATTACCTAATAAAGGCCTTATTATCTTAAAATATACGTGATTATAATTACGCAAACTTAGATATATAATAAGATATATTACCTATTTATCTTAGTTATCTTATCTTATATTTAGTATTTTAAGTAGTATTAATATTACTAAAGATATTTTTTAAGTATCTCTTAAAAATATTATAATTTATAAAGATTTCCTTAATATTATTAGCTATATTATCTGTATTAGTAGTTTAATATTCTCTTATAAAGGGTTTAAACTATTTATAAGCTACCCTAGTAAAGTAAGTAAAAATAAAAAAAACTTTATCTTCTTATCTTACAAACTTATCCTTATTAATATTAAGATAAGTATTTATCTAGGTCTATTAGTACCTAAGCTTAGATTAAGTACTATTAAAAAGTTTAGGGGTTTTAAGTTTTATAATTTTTATAATAAGTTAGTTACTAAGTTTAAGAACCTGCTCCTAGAGCTATTTAATTATTCCTTAGGCCTTACTAGTAGGAATAGTATTATATTAATTAAAATTATTAATTAAGCTATTAATAATTACGGCTTAATTATTAAGCTACTCCTGTATAGTATAAATAATAGACTAGAGTTACTTTATATTAGTAAAGGATTAATTAGCTTGCTAATTTCCTCTAGAAACTATAATAATAATTACTTTAAGACAAGATACTCGTATTAACTAGTAATTAATATATTATAGAAGAATAGACCTCTCTATATCTTCCTAATCCTAGTAACCTCTTATAAGCTTGTAATACTTAACTTAACTTACTTAATCCTTTTTCTAAGTAATTTTATATTTAACTAGTATAAAGACTAGTTATAATTAAAATTAAGCTTAGTTAAAATAGGCAAGACTAAGTATCTTATATATAAAATACTTATAGAGTAGTTTGTACAAGTATATTACTATTTTTAAAAGTAACCCTAAGATAATAACTTATATTAATTACGAAGAATAAGTAAGACTAGATATAGTAGAAATAATTATCTTTAAATATTTTTTACTAGTATACTATTCTAGTATATTATTCTCGTGATCTTTAACCGGGTACCTAGGTACTATCCTAGTATATTATTCCCTTAGTTTTTTATTATAATATACGCACGTAACTTTTCTTTATAGGCGTCTTGCTAGGTAAGCTCTATTATATAATAGTTAGTATTACTAAGTCTATCTTAATATTAAAGGTAGTTAATATTTTAAAGGCCCGAATATTATAATAATATAATCTTCTATGGTTAATAATATTTCTCTCCTAATAATAGTGTTCTAGGATACTATTATCTTGTCGCAATGTTACTGGTCCGTACTATTCTGCCGCGTAGACCGCTTTGGCTGGGTTCTTAACAGAGGAAAACCTACTAATAGCCTAGTTTATATATAATAATTTAATTTATAGTATTATAAGTATAATACTTTTTAAAGCTAACTATAGATATTATTTCAATATATATAAAGAACTAATATAAAAAGAGCTAGTAGCTAAAAAGGCTAGACATTTTATAAATAAATTAAAAAAATCTAAGGTTAATTATTAAGAGACTTGGAATTTATTAATATATAGATAGTAACTTATTATAATAAGAAAAGATCTAAGAAACTAGATCTAGAGGAGAGCGAGAAGGTCTTTCTTTTATAATAAAATATTAAAATAAAATAACTAAGTATAAAGCTGGACCACGTCTGCTTAAAATTATTTAAAATAAAAAAATAATTAGGACTAGTTAATTATTAACTAAAGCTACTAACTTTAATAAAGTATATATACCTAGTTTTTTATATCTTATTATTAAAACTAGTACTTATTAACGCTAAACTCGCTAAATATATAAAAATAAAAGAAATAAATAAAGTAAAATATAAAATTAAAAAGATTCTAGATTATAAGTAAGTTAGCAGTAAAACCCAATACCTAGTAAAATAAAAAAAAATATAATGTTTTTGAAAATATTTAAAAGCCTATTAAGAACCTAATAGGTTATTAGAGAAAGATTTAGAAATACTACTAAGAATCTTAAAAATAAAAAAATCTATATTCTACTAGAATATTAAAGACTTAATTATCTAGTTTAAACTAGTTAAGTTTAAAGTCGTGGTAAGTTAGGTAGTCTTATACTTATTAGTAAGGCGCTCTAGCTCCTAGTAATCTTTAGTAATTAATAAATCTTTTTTTTTAAATTATTTAAGAAAAGTACTATTATAGGCTAATATCTCTATACCACGTTTTTTTTTATATTTCTTTATATAATATAAATATTTAATTTTTACTATTACTTATTCTAATTCTTCCTTAGTAATATCTAACTTAGCAGAATATTTATTATTATCTTACTTTATTTTATTCTAGTTATATTTACTATAAAATTATTTTTTATACTTGCGACTAAGATAAGTATATTATATATAGTTCTTGCTAGATAAGCTTATAATATAAAAATAACTAGCAAGGGCGTAATACTTATAAGGATTATTAATAGGGATATCTTTTTTTTTAATAAAGTTAATCTAAACCGCAAATTTATTATAATAAGGATACTTTACTTTTGAAATTTTAGTAACTCGGGATATTATAAGCTATTATAAAAGTAAAAAAGAAAAAAAAAACTTATTAATACTAGAAAACGGGAACCTACGCTACTTATACTTCTCGGGATAAAAAGTAAAAAAAAGGGAATAGTATTAAGAACCTAGCAAGGCGGGGTTATAAGGTAAAAATAAAAATAACTATATAAAATTAAGATAATAAGAAAAAAGGGATAACAGGTTAGTTAGGACTATAATTATAAAAGAATAATAGTTTAGAAAGAATAGGAGTCTAGGAAAAATAGTAGTTCTTAAAAAACTACTATTAAAAAAAGAATTATTATCTAAAGGAAATAGTAATTATAGAATAATAACTATTACCCTAAACTAATAATCTAGTATATTTTAATAATAAACTTTTAAATAAATAAAAAGGAGCTAAGATAAGTTATAAGTTATATAAGATTATTAGGAAGACTACTATAAGGTATAGTAGTTAAGAAGGTAGTTATTAAAAACTATTATATTATATTATTATAGAGGATAATAATTAGGGTAATAATTAGCACGAAAAATATCCAAGAATATTTATTACTATTATATCTAGTCTTACTTATTTTTTATAATTAATTATAAATTATTATTTTAAAATTATTTTTAGAATAGTAATATACTTGTATAAACTACTTTATAAGTATTTTATATATAAGATACTTAGCCTTGCTTACTTTAATTAAGCTTAATCCTAATTATAACTAGTCTTTATACTAGTTAAATAAGAAATTATTTAGAAAAAGGATTAAGTAAGTTAAGTTAAGTATTATAAGCTTATAAAAGGTTACTAGGGTTAGGAAGACATAGAGAGGTCTGTTCTTCCATAACAGATTTATAAGTATTCAAAATATTTTAACTTCTATATTATATTTATAAAGAAGGATTTTTAATATGTTATTATAAAACTTAAATATTAGAATTCTTAGTATTATTACTTATATATTTATACTTATATTATAAGTACTTAATCTAGACTTTTTAATTTATAAACTAATTCATATTATTTTTATTTTTCTTATTTTTATTTTATAATATTTTTGAGAAATTTTAAATGTTTAAGTATTAAAGAGATTTAAATGATATAATAAAAATTAATTTATTTTCTGCCATTTTGACCGCCTTCCTAATTAAAACAGGGGGTGTGCCAGGAACAATTTTGGGGTGTGTAGTTAGCGGCAGGGGTGTGTTATTAGCGGCGCCCTGAAAATAATACTTAATAAAATTCTTATACTATAACTTATTAAGTATTACTAATATTTCAAAATATAATAGTATTATATATTTTACTATTATCCTTAATAATTACTTTTAATTTATCTTTATAAAATTTTTTAAATAAAAATCTAATTTTTTTTAATTCTTATAAAATATCTTTATTTAGTATAAATTATTTAAGTACCTAGTATACTAGATTTAGCTTAATATAAATAGTAAATTTATACTAAAAGAATTTTAAATATAATATTAAAATTAAGGTATTATACTAGAGTTTAATAATATTAATCAAAGAAAATAAAATAATATTATAAAAATACTTAATTATATTTTAAAAAAAAACTTTATTTAATTATAATAATATAAGATATTCTATTAAAATTTTAGCTTAAAATTATTATTATTTATATTTATTTATAAAATCTTAGCCCTAGCTTAATTCTAAAGACTATATATAAAGCTTATTTTAGTATAAAACCTAACCTCTAATATTTAAGAACCTTAGAGTATATAATTTAAGTATTTAAAGTATTTTTAAAATAAGGCTATAATAGTAAAAAGACTACTAAGTATAAGCTTATTAAATATAATAAAATATTACTATTACTTACTAGTTATTAATACTTATAGAGTATATATATGATACACTAAATATTATTTTCAATAAGGTTATTTTTTATATAAGTATTTTAAAAGGACTAGTTAAGTTATTAAATAAGGATATTTTTATTTTTAAAAAAATAATAATAAGTACAGTACTTATCTAAAAAAGCCTGCTAGTAAATAAATATTTATTAAAATTATTATTAATATTAAAAATATAAAAAATAGCTGGGAAGATTATAAAGTAAATTATAAAATAAAAGAGTTTTTTATATTTTTAAATAATATAAATGATTAACTAACTAAATTAGTCCTAGCTAAATTAGTTAATAAGACTAAAATTCTAATACTAGTTAATTTTTAAAAAGGCTTAGAAAAGTATCCTAAGTTATATATTTTAAATAAAGTATACTAGCTACCCTAGTTCTTAAATTAATTTTTAGAGATTCCTTAAAAAAACTAGCTTTAAGATAACTTTAAATTACTTATCTTCTAAAAATTTTTTAAAAAGTATATTTATATAATTATTAGGAATTTTTAATAAGATTTACTAGTAGCTTTTATCCTAGCTCCTAATCTTAAAACTAAAATTATAAAGTTAAAAACTTTTTTAAAAATCCTGGAATTCTAGGGATTATCCCTAATAATTAAAAATAAATTAAAAATAAATTTAATATTTTAATAAAAAATAAAATATAATATTTAGTTAAGCTTCCCCCAGGATAAAGAATATTATAAAGAAAATAAGTTTTTAAGCTTAAATATAATTTAGCTAGGAAAATCCTTAGATATAAAATATATTAAGTAATTTATAATTTTAAGTAAATTAAGAGTATTAATTATTATATAACCTTTACTTTAATAATTAAGCTAATAAGTAATAAGGTCCTAGTTATTATTATAGTAATAAATATTTAGAATATTAAATAAATAAATATTGAAATAGTATTCTTATATAATAAAATTAATAATGAAATCTATATTTACTAATCTAATATTATAAATAATAATATAGAGTATATTTATAAATTGAATAAAATTTTATATAACATAAAGTAATCTCCTTAAATTTAGTATTTTGTATTTATAAAAAAAAAATTTAAAGCTTAGATTTAAATTTTTATAAGCTAATAATAATATATTTATTTAGGGGAGTTTTTTTATTATTATTTATATTAATAATTTACTCCTGATTAACCTTAATATAAAAGAAATTCATTAATTAAAAGCCTAGCTAAGTATTAAGTTTAAAATAACTAATTTAAGATTATATAACTTTTATTTAAGTATAGAAATTAAGTATAATTAAACTAATTAAATATTATAGATCTTATAGGCTATATATATCTAAAAAGTACTTAAGGATTTTAGTATAAAAAACTATAATTTAGTAGCTATTCTTATAGATCTAAAAGTTTAATTAAATATATATAGGAATAATTATATTACTCCTAAATTAAACTAGCACTAATATACTTATATTATATAGGTAATATTTAATACTTATACTAATATTCTCTTTACTATATTAATATTAAATTATTTTATATTAAATTTAGGTCTTAAATATTTACTTATTATTAAAAAGGTCCTATAATATTGGAAGAAATAATAGCTTTTATCCTAGTATTTTAAAAAAGTATTAAGCTTTTTATTAATTATATTAATACTAATTAGGCAAAGATCTAGATATATAATATTTAATAATAAAATTAATATTTAATTTAGGGAGTAGTATAATTAGTTAGTCTTTAAAATATTAGCCTATAATTCTATTATTAATATATAAAGTAGAATATATAAGCTAAATATAAGTAATAAAAAAAGCTATTCAACTTTAATTTATATTTTTTAAAATAAGTATTAATAATACTATTATTACTATTATTATTTATAGTAATAATTAAGATACTATTATTTTTTTAGGAACCTCTAGCTTTATACCTAAATTAAGTATATTAATATTTGATACTATTTTATCTAGGAAAAGTAAGAAAATGATAAAGTTAATATATAATATATTAATTTAATTAATTAAATAATAAATAGCTTTACTAAAATATTTTTTAAACTTTAATTTAAAGTTTTTTATCTAGTTACTAGCCTTAAGCCCTTATTTTAATTAACTTAAAAATTATAATTTTAAGAGTATTTGAATTAGTATACTAGTCCCTAGAAATAATTTTTAAAATAATATTTTTATTCTTAAAGCTTAAATTCTTAAGAATTAATTATTCTAGGAGAGTTTAATATTATTAGCGCTAAAAATTTAACGAATCTAGGAATCTTACCCCTAGGAAGCTAAATATCCTAGAAATAATAAATTTTATAATAATATTTTAAACCCTAAAACTTAAATCCTTAGAAATTAACTATTCTAAAAAAATTTAATATTATTAACCTTAGGAACCTAAATTATTTAGGGACCTTACCCCTAAAAAGCTAAAAAATTAAAAAAATTTAAGGCTAAAAATTCTTAAGAAGCTAATTTTTTAAAAGCTATAATCCTTATTTATTAATTAACTACATAGCTTAAAGCTATTCAGAACTTAATATTTACTTAAAAAAGAGTATTAAAAGGGGCGCGCTGTACGCACACCCTAACTACTCTACACATATTCTTTTTGGCTCTATGCACACCCTAATTAGCTACACACATACCCCCTAACCTGATTAGGACTAGTACCACTATATACATACCCTTTGCTCTATACATACCCCCCAGCCAATCATAAGCAGCCCTAGGGGGTACTTTATACCCCTACCTCGCCGTCCCTACCTCGCCGTCCAAGTAATAAAATGATAAAATAATAAGATAATAAAATAGTAAGATAATAAAATAATAAAATAATAAAATAATAAAATAATAAAATAATAAAATAATAAAATAATAAAATAATAA
>NW_027395845.1:0-21738 GCF_047715665.1 Aspergillus karnatakaensis | reverse complement strand
ATATTTTTTAAGTATTTTTTAAAGATATTATAGTTTATAAAGATTTCCTTAATATTATTAGCTTTATTATTTATAGTAATAGTTTAGTATTTTTTTTTATAAAAGGTTTAAATTATTTATAAACTATTCTAGTAAAATAAATAAAAGTAAAAAGAATTTTATTTCTTTATTTTATAAATTTACTTTTATTAATATTAAGATAGATATTTATCTAGGTTTACTAGTACTTAAGTTTAAATTAAATATTATTAAAAAAGTTAAGGGTTTTAAGCTTTATAATTTTTATAATAAGCCTATTATTAAGTTTAAGAACTTATTCCTAGAGCTAGTTAATTATTTTTTAAGTATTATTAGTAAGAGTAGTACTATATTAACTAAAATCATTAATTAGGTAATTAATAACTTTAGCCTAGTTATTAAGTTATCCTTATATAATATTAATAATAGCTTAGAGCTATTTTATATTAGTAAAAGATTAATTAGTCTACTAGTAATCTCCTAGAGCTATAATAATAATTATTTTAAATTAGGATAAGATACTTATATTAACTAGTAATTAATATATTATAAAAAAATTAATCTCTAGCTCTCTTTGAATCCTAGTAACCTTTTATAAGCTTATAATACTTAACTTAACTTATTTAATCTTTTTTTTAAATAGCTTCTTATTTAACTAGTATAAAAACTAGTTATAGTTAAGATTAAGCTTAATTAAAGTAAGTAAAACTAAGTTTTTTATATATAAAATATTTATAAAGTAATTTATATAAGTATATTATTATTTTAAGAATAACTGTAAGATAATAATTTATATTAATTATAAAGAATAAGTAAGACTAGATATAATAATAAGTATTCTTAAATATTTTTTATTTTAACTATTTACTTAATTATTAATCACTTTAATAGTTTTTATAGTAGTTTTTAGTAATTATTCTTTCAATTATTATATCCATATAGTAGTCCCTGTAGTAGTTTTATATAATTTATAGCTTATTTTAGCTTTTTTTTATTTATTTAGTAAGTTATTACTAAATTATACTAACTTATTATTTAAGGGTAATAGCTATTATTTTATAATTACTATCCTTTTTTAATAATAATTCTTTTCCTAATAATAATTTTCTTTAAATTCTTATTTTTTTAAAACTTTTATCCTTTCTAGATTATTATTCTTTTATAATTATAGTCCTAACTAACCTGCTATCTTTTTCCTCCTAGCTATTCTAGCTAGAACAGTTATCCCTATTTCTGCCTTGTAACCCCGCCTTGCTAGGTTCTTAACACTTGGGCAAATCAAAACTTTAGATTATAACTATGAATCTAGCTTTACAATACTATTTCTATCTTAATTTTATTAGGCAATCTTCTTTCTCTATTCTTATAAAAATATTTAGATCTTTAGGGTTACTAACCAGACTATTAATAAAATATAAAATATATAGTAGAGAATACTCTAGATAAGAGGCTATATATATAAAATATGTAATATAGTATATAAATAAAGTCAGCTATAAGTAGCTTAAGTAGAAGATTAATATAATATATACTAGCCTATACCTATAGATATTATTAATAGTTAGTAAAAGATTTAGCTCCTAGTCTTAAGTATATATATTATTTATCTCTTTAAAATTAGTTAATCTAGTAAAATAAGATTACCTATATTTTATTTATTATAGATATTCTAATAGAAATTATTTTTAGGCTACTAAGAATATCTTATATTTAAAAATTAGGGTGGTAACCTTATATTTATAAGTAATAATATACTATTAGATACTATATAAAGTAAAAGTTAAAAATTAATAATATAATCAAGTCTGCTTATTTTAAAGGTTAAACTAGAATTAAAGAATAATATTAAAAGCCTTAAAAAGTAAAAAATTAGCTTGGTATTATATTTTTTATTTAGGTAGTATATAAGGCACTAAAGGGCTGCTAAATTATATTATATTTAGTTAGAGAATACTTAAGGAGAAATCTAGAAATACTTAGAGATTATATAATTTTATCCTAGTTATTTCTAGACTTATCTAGGATTACTCCCCAAGTACTCTGTATATATACTTAAATACTTACCTTATATCCTAGTACTATTTATTAACTAAAAAACAGTACTATATCAGGCTAAATCTAGAAATAAAAAACCTAACCCTGCCGGCGAAGAACATGCTATATATAACATCTACGACTTCCTTAGTTACAGCCTGTGCAATGGCTCGCCAATACAGCCATACTGTTGTAAAGGAGAGTCATCCTGTGAACGTCGAGGCTCATCTGACAGCACTTTGGCTAGATAACATAAAAACAATAAACAGATCGTGATAGAATGATCAACAGTTATTTATGCGGGGTATGTGGCTGCTTTTGGGCAGTACTCTCCACGAGCCATATCAGCAACAGTCAATATACCCTACCCTTTATTACTAATAGTATAAATTGAGCTGTACAGACTAAATATGTACCAGAATACTTGCCGTATTACCAATAAGCTTGGAGTTGGAGTTTATTTAGATAAGGATGCTGGAAGAGGGCAAATATAGCTGCCGTACAGCATCATACTAATATGGGCGGTGCTGTAGGAACTTCAAGTCGTGTCAGTGACGAGAGGGGGCGAAAAAAAAAAAACAGACCATTCTGATTTGTAGGTAGAGAGTCAAGACCTATTAAACATTTTTGCAATTAAGAAACTGGATCAATCACCTCATAGCCTGTATAACCAACGTGCAGGGTCGTCGAGGCCCAGATCAGACAGTTTCAAACTCAGAACCTGACTTTGCAGCCGCTGAATTGGGACTCGAGAATGGAGTCCACACACCTGGGCTGAATGATTTATTCTCATCGCTATCCCCATCGCGCTTCAACAAGTCATCCGCGCGAAATCCAAACGCTGGCGACGCCCCCTTTTGCAGCTGTAAGTGAGGCCAGGGCTTCGCACTGCACTTTTCTGCCTCTATCCTTGCAAGATCAGACTTCTTTCCAAAATGGACACCACTCAGTGCTATTCTTGACCTCGCTCTGTTCTCTGGTCGATTAGCGTCGTAGGCCGCTCGCATAGTCCATATCTTGCGGGTATAGGCTACCGCCATGACCTTTCCAAGAAACATATCGAAAACAGGGGCCTTCCCAAACCCGTCGAAGAACTTGTCTTGTTTAAAGAGAGTCTCATCAGCCTCGAAGCTAGCCAGGATCCTCCTGGTAAGATATTGGAACGACCACGTGTCCGTGTTCACTCTAGGCAGGTGTTTCCGCCCAAGAGATATGATCTCGAAAATGGGAATCGCCTTGTCGAACACTTGCATGTGCATCTTCCCGTGCTCGGCTAGTCCGGGCAGACCGCAATGCAGGCCAGCGTGGTACGCAAGTACGCTCCTCTTGTATTCGATTGCGTGCCACGGCATATCAGAGGTGGAACTCGGTTTCAGAGTCTGGTAGTCACCTGTGTACAGGTAATGTATGAAAGTATGGGCAATGTCGTCGTCGAGCTTGGGGAACCTGGCGGTGAAAATGTGATCATCCCACATGTCCGGAGACTGAAGGTCGCCTCTGTCTAGATGCTGCTGGAGAGAACCGATTTGGCTGGCGATGTTCTCCGGGACAAAGTACGGCGCTGAGCGTCCAATGTAAATCTTCACTGGCTTGCCGCCATATGAGCTTGCAAAGCAATCAGCCTTTACGTTTATCTGCAAGTGAGGGCAACCTCACCTAGCGGTGGGTTGGTCGAATTTATCGATACGGCAAGAATTCGCTGGGCCGTGAGACCCTTGCCTTATTGCGGTTTCAATGGCATTTTGGATTTCTTCAGGGGAAGGCTCCCGGGCCTTGCCTTGCTCGGAAGCGGGTGGGAGTATCTTTGAATACTTAACAGAACTGACAGTACCGTAGCCTTCTTCAGGACCAGGCGGGTTCTTTACCTGCGTAGAGGTAAGTTCACCATCTTCAACGACCGCAGACAAGTTCGACGTATGCTGCCCCGTCTTGCAACGAATACATTTGTGCCCCTTCGACATGTTTCAGGATTCGGGCTTCGGGCGGATTAATAGTATCTTAAAGTGATTGGTATGATTCAGCTAATTCTAGGGAGATTAAGAACAATGTACACTTGACCTTTCGCTGTTCACGACTTGTTGAACGGGATGATAAATAAAGCCCAGGGGTGACATCAATGACTTTCCAGCTTGGAATTCCTGACGTAAACTGTCCAGAAGCTGTAGCTCATGAATGGCTGAAACGGTGGACAGAAACTTTTAAGAAGATCACATGGATCTCATGCCACCTGCATGACAAGGAAATAGCCACAAGTAGCGGTCGACCGTTGACCAAACGAAAGCCTAGGTCACTAGACTGCAAAGCTGCACACGGGCATTGACCTTTTGTGGGTTCGATTCGGTGTATGGAAATGCGTCTAGATTGTGAGACCGGTGTGCTATAGCTTCGCAGTACTTCGGTTGGTTGAGATTAAGGAGCTGTTGGAGTGGATCTGTGGTAAGCTTTTACAAGCTATCAGGCCACGAAGCTTATATGCCTGCCTTACCACGTAGTTCCATGGATGCTTACCTACATCGCGGCCGTCCGCTGACTATAGGTGCAGCTGATAATATTCAATACTCGAGTTCCGTTTTGTAGAAATTAATTTGGTACATTCTGTGTGGCTAGCTTTGCCCTAGGCCGTCCAGATCAGTTAGTAATGGTCCTATGGGGGATGTCACTAACAATAATGGAGTTTTTGCTCTTCATACACTGCTGCCTTTTATGGTAGATACTACCAGAAATGACCTCTTTTTGCATTTGTTGTATAGCTAGTATAAGTAGATTTAATGTTAGTGGTGTTTGTGCTGTAGATAGGCACTGGTGTAGAGTCTTTCATTCTCGGTTCTGGTTATCTCAGTCCGTAGATGAACTTCGGACAGTTGGCAGCAGAAAGAGGGTCCCGCTCACTCTGTAAGCGCTCAGAGGTCTCCATATCTGATTTGCACTGGGCACGAATACACAAATATTGTGACCACTCACATCGAACGCTCTGGCGGGGGGGTCCAACTGGGCTCAGATATCTCGGCGTGTAATTGGCTGTTTCGTGAGCGTCCACAGCCGAGGCTGAGAGGCACCGCTGCATGGAAGATCGCTGTAGCATTGCTCCTGGCTGAGTAGAGCGGCGCGCCTGACCAGCCTAGTCCCACCGTAAGAGTTTAAATACCGCTGAGCCCCCCAGAGCGTCATGTTCGGTCGGCAAGCCTTGATCGAACCATGAGCGAAACACAGGAAATGTATCCGCTTGGCCGGGACAAGGGCGAGTCGCGGCGGTAACTACATATCGTCCCCTCTTTTGCAGAGTAAGCGCTAACGGCAGCAGCCTTAATGAACAGCACAGATTCCTCCTGGATGTCGTTGATGGCGTCATAGACCGTAATGTGCCGCTGGGAAACATTTCTGCAGTCGCTGACGTCGCGACTGGAACTGGGTAAGTGCGGCTCTTAAACCTGCGATGCACCTCCAATATAATTTCGATAGAGTATGGCTGTGGGACGCGAAGCACACCCTTGACGAGAGAGTCGCCCCCTCTGAGCGGTATTTCCATGGCTTCGACATTTCCGACGCCCAGTTTCCATCTACTCCTCAGAGTATCAACCTGTCCATCCAGGATGTCTTCAAACCATTTCCAGCTGAATTCCTTAACCGCTTCGACCTCGTCCACGTCCGACTTATGGTGACGGCCTTTCCGGAATCAAAATTCCAAGAGGCTGTGGAGAATGTCCTTACGATTTTGAGTGCGCAGCTGCCCTGTTTACTGCCCCAACGTATCATCAGCTAACTTAAGTTGAACCCGGCGGCTACCTACAATGGGTCGAGATCGACTTTTCCGCCGTCGAGGCACAAACAGGGGGCGACGCCAGAGTCGCTTCAAGCGCAAAGCACTGGATGGACTTCGTTGACATGAACCAGATGAGCCGATGCGCACCGGATGCACTGTCCAAAGCTTACAAAAACCTCGGCATGTTGAATGTTGTCAACACCTCGTTTCTCATCCGAGGGCGGCCTGAACTGAAGGAAAGAGCTCAGACGTGGCAGCTGCAGTTTTTCTCTTCGATTATGCCTCTCGTCTTGGTCCGGATCGGCGAAGCCAAAGACAAGGACGAGGCAAGTGAAAAGACTGCGACGATCATCAACAACCTAAAGAGCTACTTTGCGGATGGAGAAGTCATAGACACCAGATTTGGCTCTGTTGTCGGCCTGAAGCCGGTATAATCAAGTAATGGCTATTAAGCGCGTCTGCCTTATCAACATCTGCAATTACCTGCTGCTTCTACATGATTCGCAGTCTCTGGTCCGGTCCCTTACCAAGATCATGTCTGTTGATAAAGAAGCATGTCGGCGAGCTCAACTGTCTCAGTAGAACCGTAGTTCCGTAGAAGGTCACGAAGTTGCTCTATACTTTCCGTATCCTTTTCATCACTCGTCGAACGTGCGTACGTATTCTCCTTTGGATTGGCCACTTCCGGAGCAATACATAAAATATCTCGTGTTCGCCTAACTACCTATCGGACAATATGAACACCCCATTGGCCACTTTGATATCAAGACAAGCCCAGCGCCAGAATAAAATCTCAAACCACTCGATCAGAACCTTGAGTCTTTACCACCATCACCTATTCCCCGAAAAAGAACTGCAGTCAGTATTCCGACGCCGAGACCGCTACCATAACCAACATCTGAATCTCAAGCCGAGCACCTCCCACCAGAACAACAGCAAGGGCAACAAGATGAAATTCACCCCTCTCCCAGCCCCCCTGGCCGTCTCTAACGCCGATTCCCACCCATCCACCATCCGCAAAACCGTTGACCAAGAATCAAGCTACCCCTGCCGCCGCTGCCTTCACGACGGCAAAACGGGCGAAGAGATTCTTCTCATCTCGTACAATCCCTTCCTCGGCTCCTCGCCATACACGGGCCCCGGTCCGATCTTCGTTCATCGTGAATGTACTCGTTACGAATGCGACGGATCGGTGCCCGAGCAGCAAGCCAGAAGACTGTTATCTGTAAGGGCATATGATCCAGAGCACATGATGGTTGATATGGGTGTTGTGCAGGGGAGGGAGTTGAAAGGGAAAGTAGTGGAGATATTCACGAATGATAAGGTGGAGTATATTCATATTCATTACGCGGGGGCTGGGTGCTTTGCTGTCCGTGTTGATCGGTGACCTCATGTTCGTAACTCTACTATACGAGGCTCGAAGACAGACTGTTGGAACCATGAAAGATCACCATTCAACTTAATATCCGTGCTACACCGAATCCAGCAGCTTTTGCGGCGCTGAATAACTCCGGCCCCCAGGCTGAGTCAAGCTGAGCTGAGTGGGGTGGGTAAGATCCATATAAGTGGCTTCTTATAGCCACGCAATGCTTAGCTTCTGTGAGATCATAACCACTTGCACGCCGAGCTGCTGCCCCTACGAAGAAATAACTCCGAATGTAGATCACCCACCCCGTCAGCACCGAAGGATCGCCGTAGATTAGGTTCTCGCTCATCGAGGTTATCTCCGTCGCCACCCACGAGCTTATATACTTCATTTCGCCCTGCCAGAACTTACCTGCTCTCCATCTCACTACACAAACTCCATCCCTTCTTTCCAAAACAAATCTATACCCAACACTGAATAACTCGAACATGACCGCCCGCCTCACCGGAAAAGTCGCCCTCGTCACCGGCGCATCCCGCGGCATCGGGCGCGCCACAGCCCTCGCCCTCGCCGCCGAAGGCGCAAATGTCGTAATCAACTACCTCTCTTCATCCACAGCAGCCGACGAACTCGTCTCGCAGATCGGGTCCGACCGGTCAATCGCAATCCAAGCCGACGTCTCGAAACGCGACGACATAACGCGGCTAATCAGTGAAACCGTCGCGCGGTTCGGCAAAATCGACATTCTCGTTCTGAACGCAGGTTTGCTCTGGCAGCAGGGTGATTTGGCTAGTATTACGGAGGAGGACTTTGATAAGCTTTTCTCGGCGAATGTTCGCAGTCCGCTGTTTACTGTCCAGGAGGCTGAGAAGCATATTCCTGACGGCGGGAGGGTATTGCTGTTTAGCTCGTCCTTGACAGCCGTCAGTGCCATAATGCCGAACTACCTGCTTTACGCAGCGAGCAAGGGCGCTGTTGAGCAGATGGGGAGGGTGCTTGCGAAGGATCTGGGGATGAGGGGTGTTACGGTGAATACGGTTGCGCCGGGGCCGATTGCGACGGAGGCGTATTTTGAGGGGAAGACTGAGCAGATGGTGCAGGCGCAGAGTCGGTTGGCGCCTGCTGGAAGGCTTGGGAAGCCAGAGGATGTTGCGGGGGTTGTGGTGTTCTTGGCGAGCGAGGAGGGGAGGTGGGTTAATGGACAGACTGTGAGGGTTAATGGGGGAATGACGGTGGGTTGATTTGAGTTTAGTAGGTTATTTATATCCGGTTATGAAATGCAATATTGGAACAGTATAAAATTACCTAGTGTCACGTCGAATACAGCGCCAGTATGGCGACAGATAAAAACGCAGCAATGCTGTGGTAAACTAGAGATCTATGTGCTGAGATACTCAGACAGCTACCTCCAGTGAAGTAAGTGCTGTTGCCGCCGGCCAAGGGACTGGAAGTCGTTGGCTGCGCATCGGGCTGGTCAGTCAAACGTAAGGAGTAGGTCGGCGTCCGGGCCGGTGTTGACGAAGATCCCATTCTCCTAATGGTAGACGAGCCAACTGTCGTGCTTGGAGTAGAGATAACACGCCGGCTCGTACTTGTCACCGCAACAGCAGCTCGACTGCGACTAAGATCCCGAAACAAACAGCTCGCAGCGACCGAGTTTTCCGCTGTAACCGTAACCCTACTCGACGCCCACTGAACCGACGAAGTCAACTCCAACGTCGACGTCGACATCCCAACCCCAGACCTAACCCCACCGCACACCTCCGTATACCAGTACTCATACCAGTACCAGTAGATAGTCCGCGACGCCTCGTAACAGCCGGACTCCGGACAGCACCCGCGCACACCACCAGCTGATAAAACACAGGTCTCTCCAGCGTTACAGAACCCCCCACCCTGACAGCACTGTGCCTCGACTGGAGCGGACATGTCCTCGCAGCATTTGTACCCGGGGTTGCAGTGGTGGTCTGCGAAACTCCCCGTGCAGCACTGCGAGGATGGCGGCGCGCAGCCGATTTCGCAGCATTGTTGTTCGGCAAGGCATACCTTTCCGCCGACGCAGCAGGTGTGCTTGGATCGTTGGATGCATGCTCCATCACTGCAACAAGCGTCGGCGGGGGTGCGGCAGCAACGGCCGGAGTCTATTCCGGATAGCTTACTGTAAGCCCGGCTCTTACCAGCGTAGCGAAGAAGACCACTCACTCGGACAAAGTCCACTGCCACTGGGACAGGTACCCTGGCGCTTGAGAAGAAAGTCGGTTGCGAATAGGTCGGCGGCAACGACTGCGCTTGCATTGTTGGGGATCAAAGCTAGGCTCTCGTCGTGGGATTCCCGCGAACGGAAGAGATTCTTTGCGTCGCCTACACCGAACGCGGCGAGACATGAGAGAGTAAAGAAAAAGTGCCGTGCTGTCACCCACATTCTGGCAGGAGCTGTTTGAAGCGATGATCCAAGAAGAGGGTCTGCGCAGCCTCAAAGGAAGGTCGGTTGTCTTTAAGGCATCTTATCGAAGGCAGCCAAGACATGTATACACAAAGACCGCGGATCCAGCTCACGCGAGGCACGCTGCGCAGCTTCTATTGGCCTACACTGGTTTGGCCAAGGTTAGCATCGGCTTGACTACTGGCGACTGAATCTGCCTAGCTTCTTCTACGTGTTAGGTTGATGCTATTCTTGTGCCCGCGCCAGCTGCCACTACCATGCAGGCCGATCACTACCCCCACCTTTGTGCCCTGAACGGCGCAGCAGACTCCAGGTTTAAGTGCAAATTCTCATGGGGTCGCCGCATATTTCAAGCTAGTTACTGAATCTAGTGGACCAGGTGTCTCGTCACATAGAGAACGTAGAATGTATTAACAAAGCTATAAGATACTTCGCTATCATCCACACCAAACCAGACCATCAAGTCTCATACTTCGTGTCGCATGCACCGCACACGCAAAACACGGCCCATCCGTTCCCCGAATAGCGGCATTAAGCCCACGGAAAGCACATACAGCGCGAGCCATAGTCTCGGCTCCGTCACCAGTGGCATTGATCACAGTAATATCTGCAGCACCTGCTGTAGAGAAGGTGTTTTCATCCATCAAACTCTCAGGTGAGCATGCCTCTAGAGCATAACTGTCTAGTTCTCGGCTGTGAACAGCGTGCCCGGCTGCATTGGCAGGGTGGCATGGTGGAAGAGACACAAAGGCCGGGTTTGTGTCAAGCAATACCTCGAACTGGGACGATTTATTGACATCGAATGAAATCCCGGCTTGATACTTATTCTCCTCCATAGCTTTCAGATTTATGGATTTGATTATGTACTTGGTGCTCTCGTGGACTGGTTGTTGCGGGATAGCCCAGGTCTCAGGATCCGTGGTGTCGTCTTTGTACGCCGAAGGATCTTCATCTTCGTTCAGTGCCAGTGTTTTTGGGTTCGGTGTCTTACTCTTCGAGTTCGCAGATATGCGTTTGGCTTCCACAATCAGCCATGCTGCACGCTCATCGCCATTCGAGCTGTTGACTGACGGACACGGTCCTAACCAACCGTTCAATGACGATATCCCAGTACTTGCTCCCAAAACCCGCCCGAGCACTGAATTCGTACGCCAGTATGTCACTCCATCTACACGCAGACCACATAGGTCAGGTGGCGCGGCGCCGATAGAAGCCACAGTCTGACTGCAGAGCACCAGGCAGTTCATAATGGTGTACGCAAAATACTTACCAGGGAGAACAATCCCATACAGCCAGTCATGCAAGGCTGCCATCAAATTAGGCTCCTTACCAGCCTGGAGGCGCTCGTAAAGCGCTGTTATGCGCACACGAGCTTCCTCCACATACGGCCACTTGATAGCTTCAGCAAAAGCAACCAGCCCCTCCTCCTGGCGCTCATGCACCTTTGAATGCCACCTCACCATATTGCCGACGATATCATAGTCCCAGTTGTTGATCTCCTTTATAGCCTTATGCTGCCTGACCGGATCTGCAATAGATGTTGCGGCTAAAAACTCCTGTACCAAATCCATCTTCGTCTCAACAATCCTCTCCTTGAATGTCTGCGTATCCTCCTCAGGCGCAGGAAGAGACGCAGCCTTCTCGTAAGCTGCCAGGGCCTTCTTTGTCGCACCCCGCGCCAACTGCGCCTTTGCATAGAGTAGCCATCCCATATTATGCGACGGCGCAAGCAGAGTAATGTACTTAGCCTCGACCACAGCTTCAACATAAAGTTCCTCAGCGGTTTCCTGGTCCCCCTCATCCATCGCGTTATCCGCAGCAACCGACAACGCGTGGCATCGCTTAATCCGGTAGAAAATATTCATCGGGTCAATGGCAACCGCCTTCTCCAGCAAATCCGCCGCGACGTCCGGCTCTTCCTCCATCTGCTTCACAGCCAGAGCATTCATCTCCACTGCCTCGAGCCGTTCCCCCGCAGAGACAACTCTCGCCGCAGGCAGCGGAAGATCCTCACTGATCTCCCACTCCACATTCCCCATCCACAGATCATACACCATCAAACTGGCGAGTACATGCGCCGTCAACCCGGTCGACGCCCCCCACGCCTCCCCACTATCCAACCGCCTCGCAATCTCCCCCGTGATAACCATCTGCCACAGAAAACTCCACAATCCCAGCGTCTCCGACCGCTCAGTGGCAACACCAGTCCACTCCTGCGCAACGCTCATCCGCTCCCCGAAATGCCAGAACTCGTCTCGCCGATTCAGCACAGCCAGCAGCGTGACAAGCGTCATATACACATCCTTCTCAGCACTAGTGATACAGTCCATCGCCGCCTGTCCGATAAACTCAACTACATCCGCGTCATCAAGCTCCTTCCTCTCACCGAGGACCCTTGAACCCTTGCGGAGCTCATCAAGCCGCCGGAATAACTGTCCCGGTTCAGGATCCACCAGCGGACCCGTGTTGAGGAGGAACTTCCGCTGCAGCTCGCCCTGTCCGGACCCGAAGCGCTCTTCGTGGTCCCAGCGTTCCAGCGCGTAGCCGTGGACCGTGAGTGTACCGGGGCGCGGATGGTGGTAAGCCGGGTCCGATTCGCAGTCGAAGTAGAGGGATTCTTCATGGTCGGTGGCGGTAGAGCCATCGTCTGGATTGGGACGGAGGAATTTCTTCGTTTTGCGGTATAGGTCTATTCAATCTCCTATATTAGACATCTGGTTCTCGTCGCCTCGAGTGAGTGAACCTTGAAGACATGGCACGTACCGAAGGCAGGATGTTCACTCTTCAATGTAGGTTCGTGGACACTCTGGTCCTCGTCCTCGCCGTGGAGAGAGACGCGTGCTGAGACTTTTGTGCTTTTTCGCGTGGGGCCTTTGAGGGAGATGCGTAGGCGGCCGTTTTTTTGCGCTGCTATATAAGCTTTCGCTTCTTGTAGGGTGCTATCTTGTGCGGCTGAGCTGGAGTCGTCGTCGGTCTCATCCTCGGTCTCGTCGGAGTCTGGGGGATTGTCTGTGCCAGCATTCAGAAGAGCCAGGATATCCGGTCCTATAGTTGTAGGCGGAGGGTCTGTGGGTTCTGCGCTGTGCTCGTTAGCCGGCGCAGATCGGCTAAAGAGTCGACTGAAGAGGTCTTTTCGGGGCATGGTTTCGCTGGTTTCCATGAAGGGCGGGAGGTTGAAAACTATGTGTATGGTGCATGACATGATGGCGAGACATGGAGGTGTCTACCTAATTTATATTGAATGGGAACCTGCGGGCACCGTAGCTCGATGTCCGTGGGTTGGGAATACGAGGGCGGCTGAGGTGAAGGGTGCTAAGAATCTCCCTCGAGAGCTTCGGAACTCTTGAATTAGCCCCAGTCTTGACACTGGATAGTTAGTTCTGGAGCTGTAGCCTGGCTCTGCCTTGTAGCGCTAAGATGCTGGATACGAGCTCACGGCCGTATACAACCAATGAGCTGGAAACTACTGGCAGGTTGGATCGTGAGACTAAATTAAGCTGCGCCCGGTTACGGTTTGACCGAAGATTGCTCCAATAGGTAGCCTAGCTTCATACCCGTGCAGAAATATATATAGTTCTAGGGCATGTAGTGACACGCATCCTCTATATCCATAGCGTGTTCAATCCGGGTAGATTCATGAATCATTGGGTAGTTGCCGTTGAAACCTAGCAAAAAGGCGAGAAGTTATTACGGGCGGAATACTCCAGCGTAGCTAATCTGCAATGCTCGCTCTATGCAAGACCAGCCGGTGACGGTTGCCGAAATTATACCCAGTCACTGTGCTGGGCTTCACCCTCTGACAGCATGGAATCAGACGTATACTAGTGCTGCCTCAATACCTTGGCTGATACTCAGGAACATACATCTGAGGTTACGTTTCTTGGAGGAATCGCGAAAGACATCAAGGGCAGAAGTATCAACAACTCAGTTATAAGCCCTTTCGCGGCGCAAGTCGTGCTGGCCTCGGCAGCCTCGTCTCAAGCTTCGCAAATGAAGTCAAGCGCCGAAGATCCCTTAAAGAAACATTTAGGCAGCGTTATCTACTCTGACTATCATGTACTGTTGGTAATGAACAGCGGGGGTGAAACCAGACGCACTGGCGATGGCGGGCTATTCCCTCGCCTTCTGGCCGACAACAGTCCCAAACCTTATATCAAGCGCCTCGCCCTCTGCGAATGCAGTCCCGAGATCCTTAGCAATCTGCGCGGCCTTCTCCTTTGCCTCTTCCTGACTGCCAACCTGCCCTGTCTTCAGCAGCACCAAGGGCATCACCGAAGTAAAAAAACCCGTTTGCCAGTCCTGCGCCCTCTTATTCAACTCCTCCCTGCCGCGCACCATAAACGAACGATCAGAAACATTCACCAGACCGGCGGTCTCGAACGCTTTCCGCACTGCCTTGGGAGCATTCCGGCTGATATTATTCTGGTCCACATATCTCGTCCAGGCCTCAATCGTCGGAACGGCTTTGGGGTGATGAACGATACTCTCGTCGTACAGCCCCGTGAAGCTGATCTCGACCCATTGCAGGTAGCCACCGGGCTCTGCTCAGATGTCAGTCATACTCGCCAGGTCGAGGTGCAAAGGCGACATACTCAAAATAGGCAGCAGATTCTCGACGGCCGTCTGGAACTCCGCCTCGCCAAACGCCGTGAGCAGCAGGCGCAGATGCACCAAGTCGTACCGGTTGTGGTGCTCCGGTGGGAACGGCTTAAGGACGTCATGGATCGAGAGCTCAATACCTTCCGGTGTGGCAGGGAACTGGGCTGATGAGATATCGAAGCCATGGAAATAGGGCTGGACATCGCCCGAGCTCTTTTTAAGCAGTTGTTGGGCTTCCCAGAGCCAGATGCTAGAATATCGAGTTAGCGTACGGGCTGGCTGGCGCAACAAGAGCGCGGATTCTGACGCACCCGGTACCTGTGGCAACCTCCGCTACTGCCTGGACAGAGTCTAGGAGCACTTCAGGAGCTATTGGGCCATCGACAATGTCAAGGATAAGCTTGTGCTGCTCGTTGAGCCTGCCTAGGTTAGTCCTCGTTTACGGCTATTTTGGAGGAACTCACCGCAGCGACTCAGCTTTGTCTCTACCAAGGGGATAGATCTCTCCAGCGTCACCCATTGTGCTGATGCCTGAGCGGATGTGACAGAAAAGTAACTTGACAGACGAATTCTGTGTGCAGATCGAGGGACATAAATACCCAGGCTCGAGCGCCAGCGAAGATCGGGCGGGGTAACCGTTCGTACTGTTCAGCCAGCCACATCCATCGTCTCCAATTGTTCACCTATCGCTTCATAGCAACATTTATGATTAGGAATGATATTGCACTTTTACCCGGTACTCCGAGAGGTTAAAGTCACGCAGTGACGCAGTGACGCAGTGAAACTAGGACGATGCACCCTTACAGTGTACAGCCTGACTCATGGCTGAGGCCAAGGATTAGAGCCTGCCAATAGCCAGACTGCATTGCTTACTTAGTTTGCATGGAACCTAGAGACCTTGCATCCATGAACTACCCAGTGCTCTTTTGTACCTTTGTCTTTCTTCCAATTTCTTCTATTACACTTCCACGAAGCTTCCAAGCGCAACATCCTCCGAGGATTTAAGAAATCGACGTGGCATTAATTCATGTAAACGCCCAATCCAAATAACCCCCAGTAAGCCATCAACCACCGATTCCCTCAACGGAAATCCCAACTAACATCATCGCCAGCACGACTGCAAGACCCTCGACCGATCGTCATCTCCGGCCCCTCGGGCGTCGGCAAAGGGACCCTCATCCAAAGACTCTTCGACACACACCCCGACACATTCGGCTTCACCGTATCCCACACAACGCGCGAACCGCGACCGGGTGAGGTCGAGGGAGTAGCCTACTTCTTTGTCTCCCCCGCTGATTTCTCCACCCTCTGTTCGCAAGGCGCGTTTGTCGAGCACGCGTTTTTCAGCGGCAACTACTATGGCACGAGCAAGATAACAGTTGACGATCAGGCTAGCAAGGGTTTGGTGGCGCTGCTAGACATTGAGATGCAGGGTGTTAAGCAGATGAAAGCGAATGCTAGCATTGATGCGAGATATGTCTTTGTTAAGCCGCCGAGTCTGGAGTCACTTGAGCAGCGACTTAGAGGGCGTGGGACGGAGAGCGAGGAGGAGGTACAGAGGAGGCTGGCGCAGGCGAGGGTTGAACTTGAGTATGCGGACTCTCAGGGTGCTTTTGATAAGGTTCTTGTGAATGATGATGTTGAAAGGGCGTATAAGGAGTTGGAAGGGTTTGTGTTTGGCTTGCCATAGCGAGATAAAATACAGCACATTGTTCGAGCTGCAATGTAATGCTCAGAGGGAAGAAGTAGCAGCAAGAAGGGGCACTTAAAGCTAGAAATTAACCGTCAGCCCAGAGTTGATCACTCTTAACCACCCACTCTCCTCAACTGAATCAGTAGTGCGTGGAATTCAGAAGAATGGGCGTGTTCCAGCCTTTCTCTGTTGCCAACGCTGTCGTTCATTGAATCCCAAGAATGTCTGAGGACTCGATTGCCAACCTGAAACGCACTGATCTCAACCACAGCAACATCATTGTTGACGATAATTGGAACATCACAACGCTGATCGATCTCGAGGGATGATTCAACCTCCGTACTGGCTGACGTATCAGGCAGTTGATATGATCACTATGGACGAGTACGAACCCCTTCACAAAGAGTTCATGGATGCTCTTCTCGAAGAAGAAAAGACTGTCAATCTACCCGTTCTCTTCATCCGATCATGCAGCAGGGATGGGAAACTAGAACGTTTGGTATGCTCTTGCTTTGAGTAGCCCCACGGCCCTATTCAGAATATTTCACGACCACATGCAGCCAAGATTCTCCAAGGCGCACACGATCCAAACTTTTGGAAAATCACCATGTCCTACTGGGCATTCAATACATTCCAGTTTCTAGAAGGGAGAGTAAATGATAAGGAGCAGTATGATGACGCTTTGCGCGAAGCATTTACATCTGGGGCTTCTGGGTAGGCATAGAATTTCGAGTACCGTGTAGATGTGGGTGGTTGTGATAGTATTCTACAGAGGCCTGGAGCTCACACCTGTCTATATGGATGAAGGCAGACTGTTCCTGGACACGGTGGCACTAAATGGTCAACTGTTAAATTTCGCCAGTTGAGGTGATATTTAAGTAGAGTCTGCTGAGGCTGGCTACATATTTTTAATCATATACTTAAAATAACACACTCTACCCTTCAAAGCGAGTTTTCCCAAACGGATGTATCAAATAGTAATATTGCCGAACAACTGCTCCTACTAAAGAGAATCTCGACACCCCGTCTACGTCAGGGCTGCTCTAGCTTTCAAAGACAGTTTCGACCTGAATGCCCTGATTATCAAGCCTATTCTTGATTTTTAAGCATATCTAATCAACGGCAGTCCCTCCGCTGGCGTTATATAAAAAGAAAACTGCTAAGGGCCGGGATCGTGACCAACGATAGGCTTCAGAGAACCGTATTGCTGCATCTCTCCGGCGCTACGCATGCGAGATACCCCTCATCGGCCCCATGACATCGATCGCTCAACGGCCATAATAATCCTTCTTGCTCCTTCAGCGCATGGAAATTCCGATTCAGTCCAGCCGTGCAATAGTATCACACGAGGCCATACCACACAACAACAACATCCATCATGGCAGAGGCCACGACCACCACTACCATGGCTATATCCTTTCTCCTCGGTGTGCTCTTACACCACGCCCTGTTCAAGCACGCCCGCGGCGAGTGGCACCGCCATAGCTGGTTCATCGCGCTAGCATATTCCCTGCCATCTTTACTCACTCTCGCCCTGAACATCCTGAACATCCCATTTTACTTCAATCTCACCTGGATCAGCCTTACCGATATCCTGACCCTAACAATTACCAACCTCGCCGGCCTCTTCACAAGCATCACCCTCCACCGCGCCCTGTTCCACCCGCTGCGCCGCTTTCCCGGCCCATTCCCCGCCCGCCTCAGCGCCTTCTACAAGATAGCTCTCTCTCCCAAAATGCAAGTCTTCAAGGAGGTCCACCGTCTGCATTCTCAATACGGCGACTTCGTCCGAATTGGTAGGCGATATCTTCATCTTCAACCACCGCGCAACAGGTTAAATGAATAGACCCCTCTAACCAGCACTCAGGCCCCTCCGAACTCTCCCTCGCGCACCCCGAAGCCATCAAAGCCATCCACTGGCCGCGCGCTATCCCCACCAAGGCCCCGTTCTACGATACCTTCTATCCCAAGATCTCAGTTGAGTCGACCCGGGACCACGCCGAGCATGCGCGGCTGCGCAAGATCTGGGATCGCGCGTTTAACGCGAAGGGTACGTTACCACCTGCAGCGGTCCCCCCATTTGATTCCGGTTAGCTTAGTTCGTGTCGGATGCTTGAACTGATCCTTCTGCTCTTTCTGTGCCACAGCGCTCCGGCAATACAGCCCACGGGTGAAACAGCACGCGGCAAAACTGCGCACGGCATTTGATGAATCCGGTGTTCTGGAAAAGGGCAATCGTACGGATAAGGGTAACGATCAGGGGGGCCCGGGCGGGAGATCACTGAACCTCAATCTAACCAAGTGGATGACATACTTCGCCTTCGACGTGATGGGCGATCTTGCCTTTGGCAAATCCTTCAACATGCTCGACGACGACGACAATTCCGATCACTATATCCTCTCCGTGTTGCACAGTAACATGCTGGGGCAAGTGATCATGGGCGCGGTGCCGTGGCTGGCGCCGCTGATTGTGAAGACGCCCTTGGTGAATGGCGAGCTGGTGAGGTTTTTTAGCTGGTTGCGGACGCAGGTTAAGGGGAGGCGGGAGGTGAGTGTTGTTTCCACGTGGTTTCTTGTCGTGCGTGATGTATCCCAGATGCTAACCTGCAGGTATTTCGTGGATAGAACCCGCCATCCTCGCCAGATGTCTTCCACTGGCTGTTACAGGGCTACGGGGAGGAATTCAACCTGGATACGCCGAGGGGGGTGGCTATGCTTGAGAGTGAGGCGCAGCTGGTTGTTATTGCGGGAAGGTATGTCAAGTATATAGATTAAGTCAACCGTACCATAGACAGATAGTGCTGTGCTTATCACTAACTACTGCTAGTGATACAACCTCCGTAACCCTCACGAACGCCATCTTTGAGGTCCTGAACCACCCGCAACACATTCAAATCCTAAGAATCGAGCTCGAAGCCTTGCTCGCTTCAAAATCAAGCAACGACAAAGGTAAGCCACAGCTGCTCAACCTCGATGACATCGACCCGGACGATAACGACCTGGCAAAACTCCCGCACCTCAACGCCATCATCAACGAGACGCTCCGTCTGCACCCCGTCGTGCCGTCGGGCTTACCGAGAATTACACCACCCGAGGGAATGAAGATTGGAGATGTTTATATACCGGGTGACACGGTGGTGTCTATCCCGATGCACACTTTGTTCCGAGGTGAGCGAGTGATTTCACCTTCCTGCCCGGCATAGCGCGGGAGAGTTAAGCTAACTCTATATAATAATTTTAGATCAACGGCTCTTCCACTCCCCGGAATCATTCATCCCAGAGCGGTGGACGACAAAGCCGGAACTCGTTAACGATTCCTCGGTATTTGTGCCGTTTAGTTTTGGTATGTTTATTCCCATCTCCCTACTCCTTACCCCTCATTCTCCGTTGCATGTGCTGCAATGTCCACCCCTACCCTCACCCTCACCCTGAATGTAGAGCGCTCTAACGTGAAAGAAGGAGCATACTCCTGCGTTGGGAAGCAGCTCGCGCTGATGGAGATGCGCTGGGTGTTGGCGCTGATTGTGTGGGAGTATGATATATCGTTTGCGCCGGGGTATGATGCACAGAGTTTTGAACGGGGGGCTGTCGATGCGTTTATCTTAGCTTGCGCGCCGTTGGAGGTTGCTTTCAGGAGGAGGGAGATGTAGAAGCCTTCCTCCGTGTTAGCTCGGTGTTGACGCAGGTGCTGGATCTGAATCGTGAATGACCTACCCGTAACGAGTGTTAGCTGAAGGTTAGGTATATGACAAGGTGGGAAGTTCTAAATCGAGAAGTAGACTCTGATGTAGTTACGGCACAAGAAACAAGGAACATGGATATGTGAAGCAAGTTATATCTCGATATATTATATTTTATCCCACCAAACGCCTACCTGGGTACCTACCCAATCCCAAACACCCTACCTACATAACTCCAGTATATTACACCTTAATACAATGCTTATCCCTAAGCGGTCCCATTCACCGCAATCTCCGTCAAGCCATTCTTAACGCCCTCGCTGAAGACATCCTTCCCAATCCTCTCCCTCTCCCTCTCAGTCTCACTGCCACTCCCGCTAGAAACCTCAAGATCAACCTCAATCCCATTCTTCACCATCTCCGCATCCACCCCCCCAGCCCCAGCATCTTCCTGGCCGCTGACCTTCTCACTACCATTAATCGTATACCCCGTATCACTCGCATCAACATACGCCTCAACCCCCGCCCCCTGACGCGGGTATCCCTTCATAATCGTCTTATGGACCCTCAACGCCTCAACCATCTCCTCACGACTAACATCGTTAAGGAACTTATGGCTACCAAGGGGACTCGGGACCACGGCACGAAGCAGTCCATCCCGCGTCTTGAGGATCGCGGCGGTCGCCTTCTCCAGCATCTCCTCATCGAACAGGTCATGGTCCATTGACAATCCCGCGCGCGAAAACAGGTTCAGGAGACGGCGGTGCTCGGCGCTGCTTAGCAGACCGCGGTTAAACGCCAGGGTCGCGCTGTAGGCCATGTCTATTGAGATTGCGTGGCCGTGGCGGAGCGGGACTGGGGGCGCGAGCTGTTAATAATGATTCAGGGTCAGTCACAATCCACATAAGATAAGTAGCGGTAGAGAGGTAAAAAAAACGATATACCTCATGCAACGGCGACCACGTATGGCCATACGCAATAACACGATCCAGGCCAATCTCATGCAAATTCGGCGTTTCCAGCTTCAACATCTCGAAGATGCCATTGCGGTTAATCTCGTCCGCTGCGCGGCGCACGGCGCTCTGCTGGTTTGCGTCTGGGAAGCGCCCAAATTTCGTCTCGATGAGGCGCTCGCAAAATTCATCGAGGAGGTCGAATGTGCGCAGGTGCGCGCAGGAGCTGATCTTGATGAGCTCGGCGAAGCCGTTTCGGACTTGTGCTTCGGGGAGGGTGCGCAGGAAGTTGAAGTCCAGCAGGGTGTGCATCGGGGCGTGGTAGGCGCCGAGGCGGTTTTTGTAGTTGCCGTAGTTGACGGCGACTTTGATGCTGACGCTGGCGTCGATGAGGCCGATGACGGTTGTGGGGATGCGGATGTAGTTTGTGTTGCGGCGGTAGGCGGCGCAGGCAAATCTATTATAGTATTAGGCAGTAGTCCTCGGAATCTGTGAGGGTGAGATGGGGGGACAACATACCCAGCGACGTCGGTGACGAGGCCCCCGCCAACGACGAGGACGGGCTCCTTGCGGATGATCCCGAAGTCAGTCATGGAGTCTACGATGCTCGTGAAGGTGTCTAGCGACTTGGCCTTCTCGCCGATCATGGTCTGGTGGATTTGCAGCTTCAGCCCGTAGATGTCGAAGTAGGCTTGCATCGCGGTGCCGTACAGATCGTAGATGTTCTTATCCATGATCGCGAGGCAGCGGCCCCAGCGCTCGTAGAGCTTCGCGAGCTCCGAGTTCCTCGGGTCGAAGACGCCATCGAGGAAGGTAAAGTCGTATTCGATCTTCTCGTAGCCCTCGACGTGGAAGCCGGCTTTCGTCTCGGAGACGGTAGCCTTGAGATCGGACATGGTTATGGTGGAAGAGACTGGAAGGTCAAGGGCAAATGCAAATACAACTGCTAAGAGACGATGCTGGGCTGCACAGATGCGCTGCGGTGCGGTGCGGAAGTTCCTGTGCCAGGGAGAACCATGGAAGGATCCGCGAGGGGAATTTAACCTTCTAGTGGTGGCTGCAATGTGTCGAGCGACATCAGGCTCACGTCAATATCGCTTCATGACTTGCATGCAGACCCATATGAACGATCGAGGAGCAATCGTGCGACGCTGCGAGGGAACGTGGGGAGGGGAGCAGTGTTGAGGTGGAA
>NW_027395844.1:0-21750 GCF_047715665.1 Aspergillus karnatakaensis | reverse complement strand
TAATAGTTAATTAATTTTATATTTATTGATTATTTTAACTAGTTTATAATAATATTTATAAATGATTTCCTAATTTATAATAATAATATAAAAGAATATAAGAAGTATATATAAATTATACTTAAGTAACTTATAAGGTAGGACTTTAAGTAATATTTTATAAGTATAAATTTAAAGTAACTTATGTTAAATACCTTAAATTTATTATTTTTTATGAAAAGGATTAAAGTAAATTAAAAAAATATAAGTAGTATTATCCTAGAAAGTCCTTATAATAATAAAAGGGATATAATTATTCCTAAGATTTTATAACTTTTATTAATATTTTATTAAGGGATATAATATTATTATAAAACTACTTAATATCTTAATATAAAAAGATATATAATTTATATAAACTCTAGATTACTTATATATATTTTATATATTAAAAAATCTTTTTTTTGATACTCCTGTCCTAGGATATTATAACCTAATATTAGTAATAAGAATAAACACCAATACTTCTTAAAAGATAGTTATTAGTATAATACTATAAAAATATAATAAAAAGTAATATTTTATAACTTATTTTTTAAAAAATATAAATATTATTAAATAAAATTATAATATCTATAATAAAGATATCTTAGCTATAATATAATTTTTTAAAAAAAATAAGAAGCTAAGTTAAAAAATTATAATAATAAGAATTTTTCACGATTCTTACTAATTATTATATATTAGAGTATCTTATAATAAAAATAAAATTAAATAATGAGTAAGCCAGATAATTAAAGTTTCTTTTTTATTTTTACTTTATTATTTGATATTATTTAAAAAAAGAGAATATACTAGCTAATACTTTATTTAAATTAAATAAGATACTAGCAAGTCTTAATAATAAAATATAAATATTAATCTAGCTAGAATAAAAAGAGTTGGGACCTATAAAAATAATAATAGTTAGTAATATAAATTTAATAAATTAAATAGTTTAAGGAAATTAATAAAGTATTAAGCTAGAGCCCTCCTAGAAATTAGTAAAAAAAGAATATAAGAATTAGTACTTAATAATAAAAAAGTATTTATTTATTATAATTAATTAATAGTTCTTAATAATTAGGATTTAAAAGCTAGGCTCTTAAATAATATTTATTAATAATTATTTACTACTTATTTTAAAAGATTAAAAATAAAGAATTTATATATATTTATTATTACTAGTTAATATAAAATATAAATATAATATAATACTTAAATAATTACTAAGTATATAAATATATAAAGGAGCTAAGAAATAAAAAACTTAAATTATACTTTTTTTTTGTTTAAATAATTATAGTAATATATCTCTATTAATTTCTAATTCTTTTTTAAAAGTAAGGGGGGTTTTAATATAATATTTATAGTAGTAGATTAACTTAATAAAAAAAGGGTAGTTATTTTTTATTATAAGATTATTATAATAAAGGAGATAGCCTAGCTATATATATAATATATTTATATATAAGACTACCTAACTTCATTATATTTAATAAAGAAAAATAGTTTATATTAAAGTTTTAAAATAAATTTTATAAATTATTAAGGATTAAAAAAATTAACCTCTAAGTATTATTTTTAAATTAATAAATAAATTAAGAACTTAAACTAATAAATTATATAAAAACTTTAATTTTTTATAAATTATTATTAGGATAACTAAGATAAACTATTTCTTATATTAAATTTTATTATTATTATTTTAAAATATAAATTTACTAGTATATCTCTTTTTATAGTAAAAAAAGGTATAAACCTTAAATATTATTTAATTAGTAAGAACTAGAAACTCCTTCTTTTAGAAACTTGAATTAGTAAGAAGCCTAGATAATAATTAAAAATATTATATATATAAAAGCTAGTATAAATATAAATAAAAGCTTTTTAAGAATAAATAAAAAAAGTTATAAATAAAAGTTAATAAAAAAAAACTTCTAAGTTAGAAATAATATATTTATTATCATTAATAACTAGACTTTATAAAGGCTAAACTAGAAATTAGTAAAGTACTAGGCCTTTTTAAATCTTAAAAAAATAAGAAGAAGCTATAAATTAGACTTACCTTCCTTAATTAAAGTATATTTTATATTTACTCTAAAGAAGCTTTAAAAAAATAATAAAAAAGTCATAATAAAATAAACTAGTTAATCCCTAAAGATTAATTAAAATAAATAAGTAAAAAAGATAGGAGATAAAAGAAGTATTAGCTTTATATTTTTATTAAAAAAGTTATAATATAAAATTAAATAAGTTAGATATAATCTAGATCCTTATGATTAGTAGTATACTGTCTTTAATTTTATAAATATCTCTTAATAAATCTAATATTTTTATATATATTATCTAGATAGACCTAGACTACTAAAAAAATTAGTAAAATAATTAAAAATAATAAAAAAAAGATTAATTCTTATCTTAAATAAAAAATAATAAATTACTAACTATTTAAATATTATAATAGTAGGTAAGTTACTACCTTAAGTTATTAAAGTTAGTAAAATAATTAAAAGTAAAAATAGTCTTATCTTAAATAAGTTACTAATTATTTAACTATTATAATTAAAAAAAATTATATATATATTTTTGTTATTATTTTTTATTAGCTTAATCTATTACTATACTAGTTAAAAAGTTAGATAAGTTAATTTTAAAGTTAGATAAGTTAATTTTAAACCTTTTAATATTATTTTTTTAATCTCTTAAAATATTAAAAATATATTATTATATAATAAATATTAGAGTTCTGCCTGCCTTAAATAGTTATTATAAAATAAAAAAGCTTTACTTTTATATAATAAGTAAATAGACCTTATAAGCCTTAAGGGTAAGATTTATTAGTAAGTAGCTTATTAAAAAAAAGCTAAGATTATTAAGCTAGTTATTTACTTATTTAAGATAATATATAAAAATATAATAAGCTATATGATTAAGAAAGTATATATAAAATAGTATACCCTAGTTAAATAACTACTAAATAATTAGACTAGAGCTATTTAAATCTTATAAAATTAAGTTAATAAACTGTTTATAAATAAATAATTTAGTATCCAAGTTAAATAATATATTAAATATATAAAAGAATAGGAGTAACTTATATTATTATTATACCTCATTGATTTATTTCTTAATCAAAAAGGTAATAGAAAATACTAGAAGCTTTATTATTATATTAATTAAATATTAATTAAGAGTTAATAAAAAAAGATTATTAAGAAAATAATTATAGTTATAAAATAATTATACTTAAGATATTTAAGGGCAAGTACTTATTTTAGGCAGGAGTAATATTATAGATATAAGTAAATTAAAGGTAATATAATATTAAATAATTTAAAGTAAATAAATAAAATTTTACTAAAGTAAATTACTTGCCTAATTAAGATTAATAAATAGGCTAGATATTTATAATCTCTAAATATTATTACTTATTCTTATTTCTTCTCTAGCTTTAATATCATTAGTCTTAGCTACTAAATAGAGACTTTCTTCCTTGCTTAAGTGAACATGATAGAAATAAGATTATTTATACTAAGAGTTTACTTAATTAAAAACTCTAGGATTAAATAAATTTCTTAATTCTTTTATAAATATATTTTATACTTAATAATAGTTTTCTATCTTATACAATATACTAGTAAAAGGCCTCATATCTATAAAATATTAATAACTTTATATGAGAAATAAATAGTAACTTTATCCTTATAAGTCTATTAAAAGCTAGTTTCTTTAATATACAATAATAATAATCTTAAAATCTTTTTATAAAAATATATAAATATTTTCATAAAGCTTTAAATACTAGTAGATATATTTTACTAGCTTAAATATTTATTTTTAATTTTTATAATTTAGGGAGTCTTTATATTATAATTATATATTATATAGCTTTCTTTTACTAATAATATTAATATAGGTATTATTTATATATTTTTCTATATATCTTAAGTTTGGTAAATATTATTTAAATAATTCTTTAATATTTATTAATATTACTAATAACTGTTTAAGAATAATAAGAAAAAGGGAGGATCCTAATATAATAATAATAATAGTTTCTTTAATTTAAAAACCTTAAAATTTATTATCCTAGGTAGTAAAATACTTACTAGTAATAATAGAAGTATTATTTACTATTATTAGTATAATATTAATATTAATTATTTTTTATCTAATTATATATTTTATTTAGATACCCTAAATAATATAAATAATAATTCTTATAGCTTTTTTAAAAAAAGAGGTAGAGGTAGTAACTATAATAATTAAAAAAGATTAACTAATGTAGCTAAACTTTTTATAATCTTAAATATAACTATCTTTATTATATAAAAAACTATAAATTTATTTATATTATCTAATATATTTTTTATTGATTATAACTTCCTTAGTTCTTATATAGTTTTACTTAGCCCTAATATTTTTATTTTTAATATTAAAAACTTAAGATTTTTTTATAATTTAATTTATAAAAATATCTTTATAAATTTATTAGGCTAAATACTTAACTCTAGATCTAGTTATTATATAACTTATATAAAATAAGACTTTATATTTTTTTATTTAGGTTAAATATATTTGTCGCCGGCAACATGGCTGTACGGCCAGAAATTAGCTTACTACTAGTCTTTAGTTATTCTGTTCTGTTTTGCTGCTTATCAGACTATTACTTATTTAATAGAAACTTCATGAATTTATCTATTTCACTATTAATAATAATACCTCTTTTACAGTAATAATATATTTAATTGATTAGACTTTTATTAAATTTTATCTTAATTTATTACTTTTAGAACTAGGAAATCACTGTTCTAAAGAAAGTTATAGTATAGTTATATTAGAATCTTTACTAATTATACAGCAGCTACTAGCTGGGATCTTCTACTAGTACTTTTATTATTTTTTATTAATTTGCTAGTTAATTTATTAAATTAGTATTTAGTATTTTAACTATAATTATAAAAGTAGTTATAGGGACCCCTGTAGCTTACTAGTAACTAGGTCTAATATTAACCTAACCCTACTTATATATAGCTAAATTAGCTTATTAACTTGTTATATATAGAGTAATTTAATATCTGCAGCAGGTTATGTTTCCTAATTTAATAGTATAACTATATACTTAATTAACTACCTTTTAGCTAGTTAATTACTACCCTTATTTACAAAACATTATAAATATCTTATTAACTAGGACCTTAATTATTCCTGCCTAAATAAGATAGTAGATAAATTCCTTACTTTAGTAATATTATAGTATATTAACTAGTTTAGTAAATTTTTTATCTAGATTATTATTAACTTACTACTAAATAATTTTATAAGCCTAGCTGTTTCCTAAAAAGACTTTATTCTCAATTTTATATATTTTTTATAAGTATTTTTACTAGTACCTGAAGCTAAAAATAAGGTATTAAGAATATTACTCTTAATTCCTGCTATTAAAGTTATTAGTAAACCTGGATTGTTAGTAGAAATCTTACTAGTATTATGACTAATTATACCTATGTAAGTTAAAAGATACCTTACTATCTGAACTAGTAATTATATACCTTACCTATTATCTACTTCTAATTTTAACTATGGCTGAAAATATTAGATTAACTAGGGTTAAAAATATTAAGTTAAATTAATTAACTACTAAAACTACTAATTAAAACTAGTTAATAGTTAAACCCTAAATACTATTACTCTTGCTTATAATATCTTTAATATCTTAAAGATATAAACCTAAATAATATTAATAAAACCTGCTTAGTAATAATCTTTACTAATAACTAGAAGAATATTAAGTAGATATTTATTATAAAAAAATAAATTAGTCTATAAGTACTAATATATTTAATATAATATTATTTAATATTACTAAAGTTAATAATTCTAGTTATTTTAGTTTCTTAAATTAAATATAGCCTTATTTATAACTGGTACTTTTTAAGTACCTTAAGCTTATACTATTAAATCTTATAAGACTAGTAAAGCATATTTATATAATAATTAAAAATAGTTAGTATATCTAGAAAATTGTTACGGAAGAACCAACCTCTGGCTTCCTCCTTACCCTGGTAACCTCTCGTAAGCTCGTAACGCTTGACTTAACTTACTTAATCCTTTCTCTAAATAGCTTCACGTCTAACTAGTATAAAGACTAGTTATAGTTAGGGTTAAGCTTAGTTAATATAGGCAGGGCCAAGTATCCTACATATAAAATACTTGTAAAGTAGTTCGTACGAGTGTATTACTATTTTAAAGGTAACTTTAAGATAATAATTTATATTAATTATAAAGAACAAGTAAGACTAGATATAGTAGTAATAAGTATCCTTAAATATCTTTTGCTAGTATACTATTCTAGTATACTATCCTTATAATCTCTAACCGGGTACCTAGGTACTACCCTAGTATACTATTCTCTTAGTCCTTTATTATAGTATACGCACGTGACTTTTCTTCGTGGGCGTCTTATTAGATAAGCTCTGTTATATAATAATTAGTATTTATTTATGCCTGTTAGTATTACTAGGTCTATCCTAATACTAAAAGTATTTAATATATTAAGAGCCTAAATATTATAATAGTATAATTTTCTATAACTGATAATATTTCTCTCCTGATAATAGTATCCTAGAATATTATTATCTTGTTATAATATTACTAGTCTATATTATTCTGCCGCGTAGACCGCCTGGCTGGGTTCTTAATACTATCTCCCCCTTTTCTTGCTTTTTGTCCTAGAAAGCATAAGTATTATAGATTCCCCGCACACCCGTGAGTTCTAGTTCCCTTTTTCTCTTTTTTTAAAATAGCTTATTATACTTCCCAAGCATAACCACTACTAAGAATATTATTAACAGGCTAACACGATTACTTTTAAAGGTTTCCTTGTTAAATAGTCTTGCAGTTACTACTTCACTCGCGATATTCCTTGTATTATAGATTTAAAAAATCAAAACTGCGCGTCGTGTACTCGTCATAGTTAGAAATACAAGAAATGATTTTATAGTAACAAGGAATAAAATAACCTTAATTAAGACAAGGCAAGGCTCGCTTCCGAGTTAGAAGAGACCTAACATATCTAGTTAGAATATAATTAAAAAATATAAGAGGTAATATTAAAGATTCTTTGCCTTTAGAAACAACAGAAATTCCTTAAAGATCGAGGTACCAAGATATTAGATTATAATATAGTAGTGATGGATTAGTTGGATAAGGAGGATTCTCTAACCGCCAAGGATTACTCCGAACTTAAGCGCTTAGCTAATAAGTATAAGGCTGCGGTTGCTTAGCTAGCTATAATATTAGATTAAACTAGTCTAACTTAAATAATTAGATCTCCGATATTCTAGCAGAACGTGGACTTTTCTACTTTTAAGATCCCTAGTAATATTCCTAAACCTTCTTCTAGTAACCCGTTAGGTTCTTGATAGGTTCCCAGGTGTTTTTAGAAGTATCGTATTTTTTCTACTTTACTAGGTATCTTGTTTTGCCGCTAACTTGTTTATAGTTTAGAATCTTTTTAACTTTATATTCTGCTTCGTCTATTTCTTTAATTTCTATATATTTAGCGAGTTTGGTATTAACAAGTGCTGGTTCTAATAATAAGATATAAAAAACTAGGTATATATATTTTATTAAAGCTAGTAGCTTTAGTTAATAATTAACTAGTCCTAGTTACTTCTTAATTTTAAATAGTCCCAAGCGGACGTGGTCTAGCTTTGTACTTGGTTATTTTATCTTAATATTTTATTATAGGAGGAAGATCTTCCCCTCCTTTTCTAGATCTAGTCCCTTAGATCTTTTCTTGTTATAGTAGGTCACTATTTATATATTAACAAATTCTAAGTCTCTTAATAGTTAGGCTTGGATTATTTTTAATTTATTTATAAAGAGGTTGGCTTTTTTAGCTATTAGTTCCTTTTGTAATAGTTCCTTATATATACTTAGATAATACCTATAATTAGCTTTAAATAGTGTTATGCCAGTTGCGCTATAAACTAAATTATTATATGCGAACTAGGCTATTAGTAGGTTATCTTCCTAGTTATCTTATATATAGTTCACGTAATATTATAAGTATTACTTAATAGTTTAGTTCACTTTTTCTATTTATTTATTAGATTGTGGTTAGTATATAGTAGTTATTTATAGCTTAATCCTTATTTAGTCTGTAACTAATTTCTAGAATTTTATAGTAAATAGTTTATTTTTATTTAATATAATATATTTTGGCGTGCTATAATTTATAATAATAGTATTAATAAATAAGCGACTTATGTCCCTTATAGTTATAGTTATTATTATTAGTACTAGGTAGATATATTTTATAAGTTAGTCCGTAATAATTACGAGATAGTCTTTTCTTAATATTATAATTAGTAAAGGACCCACGAAGTCGACTGTAATCTATTCTTATGGTTTTATTAGTATTTCTGGGCTTTATAATTTCTTATATAGAGTATGCCTTGCAGGCTTGTTCCTAATATAGCTTTTATATTTACTAATATATTTTTTAACCTTTTTCCTTATATTTTTAATATAATAGTTTCTTGCGATCTTTTTATATATTTTATTAATTCTAAAGTATCCTTCTGTTGGACTATTATAGTATAATAAAATAATCTTGTTAATTAGTATAGGTAGGATATAGATTAATCCCTTAATTTAAATTATGCTATCTTAGTATTTAATCCTGTTATTTAACGCTTCTAGGATCTGTTATACAAGTTTATTATTTTTTAAGGCTTTCCTAACCTTGTCCAGGACTTCTAGTCTGCTAACTTTTATTATTATAGCTAGGATTATAGGGTTATTTCTAAGTATTCTATTTTTATTAACTCGTAGAATTACTAGTTTTAGACTTTTTTTTTTATTTTTATAATCTAGTCTTTAGCTAAGGGCGTCTGCTTGCATATTCTTAGTCCTTTTATAATATATTATCTTATAGTTAAACTATAATAGTAGTTTAGCCTATCTAGCTTGTCTTCTTGTTAATACTTTAGTTATTATAAAGTAAGTTAGATTCTTGTGATTAGACCTAACTATAACTTAGTATCTTATACTTTCTAGGTAGATTTTCTAATACTTAAATACTACTATAATAGCTAGTAGTTTCTTATTATAGATATTATAATTTACTTCTAGTAGCGTGAACTTTCTTAAATAGAAAGCTACTAATTTTTTCTTATTATTAGCTCTGGTTTAAGTTATTACAGCCCCTAAAGCGTAGTTTAATATATTTATTTCTATTATTATAAGTAAGGTAGGATTATGCTGCTTCCGAACTAGTAAATTAATTAGGCTTTTTTTAGCTCTTTTAAAAGCCTGTTATTACTTATTTGTCTATTTATATAGGATATCTTTTTTTAATAATTTAAATAAGGGTTCTATTTTATAGGCGTACTCCTTAATATAGTATTAGTAATAGTTTAGTAGACTAATAAACTATTATAGCTCTTTAAGGTTCTTAGGTATAGGCTATTCTTAAATTACTTTAACCTTTAATGCTTCTACCTAGATACTATCCTTAGTAATCTAGTACCCTAAAAACTCTGTTTCCTTAACGTGGAACTTGTACTTCTTAAGCTTGTACTTTAGGTTTACTTTTTATAGCTCTGCTAGTGTCTCTTATATATCTAATATATATTATTCGAGGGTTTCTAAGTAAATAATAATATTATTAATATATACGCATGTGTATCTGGGTAAAACCTTTTATAGTACTTCTTTAATATATTACTAGAATAATACTAGTGCGTTGGTTAGCCCGAATAGTATAACCTAGTATTTATAAAGACCTTATTTTATTTTAAAGGTAGTTTTTTATTCTTCTCCCTCTTTAATCCTAATATAGTAATACGCGTTGGTTATATTAAGTTTCGTGAACTATTTTGCTCCGCGTAGCCTGTCTTGGATATTATTAATTAAGGGTAAAGGGTACTAATCCTTAATTATCGCGTTGTTAAGTGGTTAGTAATTAATATAAAGTTGCTCTTCTCCTCTTTTTTTTGGGACGAATAGGACCCCGTGTCTTATTAGAGATTTTGACTTCCGGATGATCCTAATAGGTTCTTTGGCGTTAATATATTTTTTTAGTAACCTATTATGTTTGTTATTTAATAGGATTATTTATTAGTAATCTAATACTTTTCCTTTTTAAATAGGTATAGTGTGGTTATGGGGCCCGTGCGGTGGTAGCGCCGGGTTCTTAGGTTTCCTAAAAATATCTTAAAATTAACTATACTCTTTCGGGACTTTCTAGAGTAGTTTAGTATTATTCGTGACTGCTACTAGCTACTAAGTATTTTCCCTATCTCTTTTTTTACTTTTTATAATTTTATAGTATTATCTTGTTTTGCTGGTAGCCTAACTAGGAATATTTATTAATTATATTCTCTTTAATAGTTACTTTATTACTATAATAATAGAAATAACTAGACTTTTTTCTTCTAGGGTTATATAATTACCTCTAGGTATTAACCTCCTCGCGGGTTGTTTAACTGCCTGCTTGACTTTGTTCTAAGCACGTTACTAGCTACTAGCCCTAACTAGTACTTTCTTTTTTATTTATAAGTATTTTTTTCTTTATTAGAGTATCTTCTTGCTCTAATTAATATCTAGGTTATAATTCTCGAGCCACGGGATCCCTAATATTATATTATACTTGCCTAAAGGGGTCACGTTAAAACTTAGTTTATAGTATTTCCTATATACTACTATAGGCAGCGGTACTAATTTAATTGTTAGTTCAAGAGTTCCTAGGTTCTTGCTATTTAATCTGTTAATTAGCGTGGGTATTTTTTTTTTATGCTTAGTAATTTGTAAAAGCTTATAAATTTAGGGTTTATAAAATTACTAGTTGCTTTTAAGTTAATTATAGTATTTACTAGTTATCTATTAACTTAAATTAATAGTTTAAGGTATTATCTTTATTATATTACTATTAAGAATCCTGGTGAAGCTAGTTTATTATTTTCTAGGGATTCTAGTTCCTAGTCGGGTGCTTTTTTATGCTATAGTAGTATTAGTACTAGTCCTGCCTTCTTCTTTCTTATATTATAGTAGAGACACGGTATCTTATAGTAGTAGAGCCACGTCTCGAACGCGTGGTTCGGGTGTCTCTTGTACCCTTTACACGTGTAGTTTATATAGTGGCATAGATATTCTATATTATTTTCTATATATCTAGGCGTGACCGGGCTATATTCTGCTAGGTTTTTTAGAGTATTATACTATAGCACCGGATACCTTTGTTTATAATAAGTAACCTATAATTATTAGTTATGCTCTAGGTACTTAATATAGTACTTGTAGTTATACTATTAATAGTAGTAATATTTATAATTAAGTAGGCTTTTTTACTTCCTACTAGTTTTCCTTAAATTATTATAATAATCCTGGTTATCTCGTCCGCAGGCTCTGTAGAATTATAAGTATTTATTATAAAATTATTTATATACTACCTAATCCTTATTAGTCCTGTCCTAGTATATTAGCTAGATATAATAATATTAAAACGTGATTTATTACTAGAGTTATTATTATTCTTACTTAATTTTAGTTCTCCTGTATTCTTAGTGATTTTATTCTATAGTATTAAGCTTTTTCTTATTACCTAGTAGTCTAAAAGGATCCTTAAATCCTTCTTAAATAAGGTTTTTAATTAGGGTTTTAGGCACCTTAATAAGTTCCTCCCTACTAGGATCAGGGCCTTTTACTTAAGTACTAAATTATTTATTAAGAGGGTTAAAATCCTATATAATAGCTAGGAATTTGCTATGCTTTTTTTCTTAAACTAGCTTAATAATAAATTTATTTCTATAAGTCCTATCTAACCTCTTAACTTAGTTATTTTGCGAAATTTATTAGAGTTAATATTTTTTAGTATAATATTTATATATAAGCCCATGGGCCTTGCTACTATAACTAGTATTATATTTTCTAGCCTAGATATATATATAAGCTTTTAGCTTTATATTAGTTATACTATTAAGAGCTTATTTATTTTATTTACTTTAATCTAGAAGTAAGTTACTTAGGCATCCTCTTACTCTTAGCTCCCTAGCTTAGTATAATATATACCTAACTAGTTTTTCTATTTCCCGGGTAATTCTTATAGCTTTTTTGTAAGTTAGAGGCATGTCTATACTTTCCACATGCTCTGCTTCTTCCGGGGATATAGCGAAAGGGTCTTTTTCCCTAGTCGCGTTAAGCGTTATTAGCTCTGCGGTAGCGTTTAGTTATTTTTTTTATTTAAAATCTTTATAGTTTTTCTAGCCCTGCTTTTTTTTTTAAGAGTAGTCTACTACTTTATAGCCTAATTTACTATAAGTAAAGTATAAATTCTTTTTTTAGTACTATTCCCTTTCCTTCTTAGAAAGTATTATATTAAGGTTTATTAGTTAAGGTCTGTAGGGATTATTATATCCCTGATTTCTTAGCTAAAATTATTATCTAGTATTAGTATAGTTCCCTCTAATCCTGCTAGATTAATAGAAATATAGTATTTAGTATTCGTTGCGCTGTTATTAATAATAACTTTCTTTTCTTGCCCGCAGGTCTTAGAGTTAGTTATTAATTTATATTACTTACTTAACTATTTTTTTAATAGTCTTAGGTCTATTTATAATAATTATCTTTTTAAGGATCTCTTACTTAAGTCCTTCCTTAAATTGCCTAATAAAGGCCTTGTTATTTTAAGATATGCGTGATTATAGCTGCGCGAACTTAAACGCGTAGTAAAATATATTACCTATCTGCCTTAGTTATTTTATCTCGTGTTTAGTATTTTGAGTGGCGTTAATATCACTAAAAGTATTTTTTAAGTATCTCTTAAAGATATTATAGTCTGTAAAGATTTCCTTAGTATTATTAGCTATATTATCCGCGTTAGTAGTCTAGTATTCCCTTATAAAGGGTTTAAACTATTTGTAAGCCGCCCTAGTAAGATAAGTAAAAGTAAAAAAAATTTTATCTTCTTGTCCTATAAACTTATTCTTATTAATATTAAGATAAGTATTTATCTAGGTCTACTAGTACCTAAGCTTAGATTAAGTATTATTAAAGAGCTTAGGAGTTTTAAGCTTTATAGTTTTTATAATAAGTTTATTACTAAATTTAAGGACCTGCTCTTAAAGCTATTTAATTATTTCTTAGGTATTACTAATAAAAGTAGTATTATATTAATTAAGGTTATTAGTTAAGTTATTAATAATTATAGCTTAATTATTAAGCTACTCCTATATAATATAAATAATAGACTAGAGTTATTTTATATTAGTAAAAGATTAGTTAGCTTGCTAATTTCCTCTAGAAGCTATAATAATAATTATTTTAAGTTAAGACAAGATACTCGTGTTAACTAGTAATTAATATGTTACGGAAGAACTAACCTCTAGCTTCTTCCTTACCCTAGTAATTTTTTATAAGCTCGCAACGCTTGACTTAACTTACTTAATCCTTTCTTTAAATAGCTTTACATCTAACTAGTATAAAGACTAGTCACGGTCGGGGTTAAGCTTAGTTAATATAGGCAGGGCTAAGTATCTTATATATAAAATACTTGTAGAGTAATTTATACAAGTATATTACTATTCTAAAGGTAACTCTAAGATAATAATTTGTATTAATCACGAAGAATAAGTAAGACTAGATATAATAGTAATAAGCGTCCTTAAATATCCTTCGCTAGTATACTATTCTAGTATACTATCCTTATAGTCTCTAACCAGGTACCTAGGTACCACCCTAGTATACTATTCCCTTAGTTCTTTATTATAATATACGCACGTGACCTTTCTTCGTGGGTGTCTTGTTAGGTAAGCTCTATTATATAATAATTAGTATCTATTTATGCCTGTTAGTATTACTAGGTCCGTCCTAATACCGAAGGTGTTTAATATATTAAGAGCCTAAATATTATAATAGCGTAATCTTCCGTGGCTGATAATGTTTCTCTCCTGATAATAGTGTCCTGGGATACTATTATCTCGTCGCAACGTTACTGGTCCGTATTATTCTGCCGCGTAGACTGCCTGGCTGGGTTCTTAACAAAAATAATAAATAATTATTTAGCAGATCTTAAAGATTATCTTAAAAAAGAGAAGTTAATATTTGTTAACTAAATACTAAAATAACAGGGAAGCTAACTATAATAAAACTAATAATACTTATAGTAGTATTCCCCCTAGTAGCCCTTTAAATAATAATAATAACCTTAAAAACCTTTATAATAGCCCTGGTAGAGAAAAAGGCAGTTTTAGAAATTATAATACTAGATTTAATAAAGATAGCTATAATAATAATAGCTTTACTAGTAACTAGAAAATAAATGAGATTAGCTATATCTAGCCTAATAGAATAAATAATATTATTATAAAGTAGATATATAATTTTATATACTATAAAAATATTAATATCTTTATTAACTAAATTTATAATATTATTACTTATAAAAGGGAAGATATAGTTGAAGCTAATATATAGGCCTGCCTTTATAAGGTAGTACTAAGTTAGTTTACCTCCTAGTTAATTAAGCTTAAAAAAATTATTTATAATATAATATTATAAAGAAAGGCTAGCTTATATTTCTAGCCTGCTAATTTAAGCTAAATTTATAAATTACTTTATAAGAATTAATAAAGCTAACTTATAGCTATAATAATATTAAGTATAGTATTCCCTATAATTATTTATTGAAAATATAATATACTATTACTATATTACTGAAATTACCTTGCTATTCAACTAAATAAGTATAATATAGAATAGTTTAGACTTATTTTTATAATATAATATTATTAAATTATTACCTGAAATTTGATTAGGTACTTTTATAAAAGAAATTAAATAAAAATATTACTTTTAGCAAAACCTTACTAGTAAGTTTAATAAATAAAAAAACTCCTAGTCTTCTTATTCCTTTTATAGTCCTAAGAATAGTAACCCTAGCTATTTAAATAATAGTCTATACTATAACCTTAATAGCTTTAATAATAGATAAGTATAGTAGCCTAGTAATTAATTCCCTAGACTATATAGTTTCTACTAGCTATACTAGCTAAGATAGTTCCTGTTATTTTAATAGTAATAGTAGTAGCTATATTATTAATTATAGTAAAACTAGAACTAGTACCTATACTAATCACTAAACACCTTAAATCAGGCATACCTGTAATAAAACTATGCTAATTAAGTATATAGTAATAATAAAGGGGTTCTATATAATTAGCCTGTTTTAAACCAGGGTCTATTATAGTAAACACCTACTAATTAGTACAGTAATAATAATAATACCTATAGGAATTAATAGCTATAGAACTAGTAGAGAAATAATATACATACCTATAATACTAAGAACTAGGAGACGCTGAATCTGTTTATTTATAATATTAAGTTAATATTAACTAATTTCTATAGCCTAATAACTTACTAGGCTAGTTTTCCAGACCTATCTATATATTATACTACACTATGTAAACTAACTACTTTTTATAAAGAATATGTTAAAGATATTACTAAAACTAAAGTTAATAAAATAGATATTAAATTTAATAAAGAAGAACTAGAGTATATTAAAGTATTTACTACTAGTATTATAACTATAATTAAAAATTATAATATTAAAAGTTCTATTATAACTATAAATCCTATTATTATACTAACTATCTATACTACCTGCAAAGCTAAATTTTAATTAAAAAACTAACTTTATAAGTATATTTATAAATATGTAATTAATATTACTAATAACTAGTTAACTACTTACTATATTATACTAATAATATTTATAAGCAGTACTTAAATTATTAATTTTAATTATATTAAGAAGCCTAATATTATATTATTTTAAATATAGTATAATACTCTAGTTATTATAACCTAAATATTATAAGAAAATATAAGTAAATCTGCCTAGATACTAGCTATTCCTAGTTAATAAGAAATAATAACTTCTTATATATAATTCTAGATATTAAAATTAGTAAAGTTAAAATACTAATTATAATTAATAATATTAATTTAAAGTATTCTTTTAATATTATGATTATATTTTATATTTACTTCTTTAATATATTATATAAAAGCCCTTAGTATACCTAAATCTATATTACTATTTATATAGTTAATAAGCTTAATACTAAGCTTTTAATTAATATAAAATTACTAGCTTATAAGAGTTTCTTATTAGACTATAATTATTAAATAAATATTTTAAAATTATATAAAGATTTTAAGTTCCTGCTTAAATATTAGACAAAATTAGATGATATAGAAGAATAATTTATTTATACTTTAAAATATATTATACTTTTATTATATTTATAAGTAAAAATCTTTATAAAGCTTAAGTAAATATTACTAAAGGGGTATAGTTATATTTTGTATTTAAAATTTGTTAATATAGTTATTTATACCTATTTAATTAATTATAAGTTCTTATTTATAAAAATAATTAATAAAATAAGCTTATTTATAATTATTACTTACTATATATAGTTAGGTATTATTATAGATATAAATTTTATTATAATTTATATAATAAAAACATATATTACTAAGCTTACCTGCTTAAATATAATTAAAAAACTAGCTAGAAGTTATTATTCTCAGGAAATTAAAAATATTAACTAATACTTTTAATAATAATTACCTTATTTATAAGCTAAATTTTAAACTAGCTAACTAATAATAGTAATACTTATTAATATATGAGATTTACTATACCTAGTATAGCTAGTCTAACTACTAATACTAAATAAAAAATATATTAAACATTAAATAATATATATATAAAGAGTTTTAGTAAAGATAAATATTATAAATATAAATTATAATAATAAGACTATATTTATAAATATATTTTAACTATTTTATATAAATCTTTTTAATCTACTAGCAGAGTAAGATATTCTTACTAATAAAGTAAAAATATTATCTAATAATATTATTATTTATTATAGTTATAATTCTAATTTTATAATTTTATAATTTTATAATACTATAAATAGCTAGTAATAAAATATAATATATAAATAAACCTTAATAATTTTTAATATTAATATAATAATAATCCTTAAGTCCTAGTAAATAAAAATTTTACTTAAAAAAGGCTAGGAATATTATATTTCTAAACTATATATTTCTAAACTATATATTTACTAAATTCTAAATAATAATTATAAGTATATTAATAATACTTTTAACCTACTTTATTATCTTAAGAAAATAGAGTAGGTAGTTAGTTATATACTATCTAGGTATTTAATCTTTATAATTTAATAAATAATTTAAGATCTTTATAAAAAAGAATTAAGATAAAAAGGCTATATTATAATAAATATATATAAAGTAAATTAAAAAGCTAAGCCTAATCTTTACCTTATTTTTATATAATTAAAAATTATTTAAATTATTTATAAATACTATTATATCTTTATAGTTAATAATACTAATTTTTTTTATTAATAGCTAGTAATAGTAAGCTACTATGAATAAGAAATATTTAATATTATTATTATAAATTTTATTAATAATATTTTTTATATTTAATACTAGATAAATTTATATTTAGCTAGTTTTAAAAAATGTTATAAGATATATATTAATAATATTATTATTATATTTAAAGATTTTAATATTTACCTAGTATATTTAAAGTAGGTTTTTAAATATTTATAAAGCCTAAATATTGAAATTAAGCTTATAAAAATATCCCTAGGATTCTTATTAATTTAATTATTTAGGTAGTAAATTAATATTTTAAGCCTTATAACCCTAGTAAAAAAGCTTAAAGCTATATTTATACTTAAATTTCTTTATATCTTAAAAAATCTTAAATATTATTTTAGTCTTATAAAATAATTTTAGTACTATATTAAATAGTATACTAAATATACTAACCTACTTTAGCTATATAAGACTACTTTATTAAAGCCTGTGCCCTAAAAAAGATAAGAATGATAAAAATATATTAAAAATATAATATTTAAATTATCTATAGCTAAACTAGATATTTTTTAAGATTTATAAAATAAGTTTATATATTTTTAATTTCTTACTTGTTTTAACCTAGAGAAGATACTTTATATTAACCTTAATACTTCTAGTAAGGATTATAGTATTATAATATATTATATTAAAAATATTTATAAAAGCTAGTATTATTCCTTAGTAAAAATCTTATTAAAGCTAAATATAATTACTAGCCTATAGAGCTAGAAGTTTTATATTCAATATAATATTAAGAAAAGTTTGCTATTTAATTAAAGCTATAAATAATATTATTATTCATACTAATTATATATTTACTAAAATTATTTTAAAATAAATATCTTTTAATATTATTATATTAGAAAAGCTAAATTTATAGCTAGTATATATTAGTTAGTATATTTAATAATTCTTACTAATAATATTTTATAAACCTGGTAAGATAAATATTATTCCTAATACTTTATCCTAGCTTCCTTACTATACTAGGAAGATAGATAGTATAGGTATACTTAACCTTAATAAACTATATATATTAACTACTTTCCTTACTGTAGTAGAAGATAAGAATTTAAATTATAGTTTAAAAATATATAGTTTTACTAGGATTTAGTTCTTAAGTAATGTTAAAGACTATATATATTTAAAGTACTAAAATAATAAGTAAGCTTCTATAATTATAAAAGTACTTTAATTAGATTTAAATACTAAATTACTTTATATACTTAATAAGAATAGTCTGCTTTATATAAAGCATAATATAAATACTATTTATTTAAGCTAAATAAATAATATTACTGTTAAAGACTTATAGCTTTATTTATTATAATTAATAATAAAAAACTATTTTTTATATTATATAATAGTTATAATTATTAGGGTCTTACATAATACCTTGAAGCTATAAAAGGTATTTTACTATATAAAAAATATTAACTATTATTATAATATATTACTAGTTACCCTATATATCTAGAAAATTAGTTATACTACTACCTTCCTTATAAGTAACTCTAACTAATAGTACTACTATTAGTATTATTTAATATAATTATTATAAATTTTACTATTAGCTTACTAAAAAATATTTATAAACTAAATAATTATATCCTTATTAACCTTAATAAGGATTATTTTAATACCTTACTAGTATTAGTTAATAAATTTACTAAGTATATTAGCCTAGTTCCTAATAAAGATACATAAAAAATAGTAAACTAGGGCTTTATCTTAATTAAATATATAAAAATATATAACTAGAGTTTATTACATGCCTTTATATTTAACTAAGATTATAAGTTTATATTATACTTTTAGGCAGGAATATTCCGCGCTATAAAATATAACTAGTATTATAGTATTACTTTATACCTATAAATTAATAGCTAAATTAAATAATTTATTATAATAATAAAAGTTATAATCTAATATAGGTATACTTAAAATTTATTATAGTTTTTATAGTTTCTGATTATTATTACTATACTTAATTCCTTAAAAAATAATATAATATAGTATATACCCTACTAGTCATTATTTAGCTTAAATATTTATATATTATAAAATATTTTATAAAAAGTATTTAAATAGGATTTTTTATTATATTTAGATATTAAAAGAGCCTATAAATATATTAATATATAAATAAAATATATTTATAACTAAAACTATAAGCTAGTTAAATTTAATATAAATAACTATATTTATCTTTATTTATATAAGGGTTATGCTTTACTTATAGTAAAGAAAGTCTTAATAAAATTCTATAAGTAATATACTAGTTTATTTCCTATTATTTACTAAGTTAATTATTTAGTATATAAATTAAATAGCTTATTATAATATTAGAAAATATATCTAGTTATTTTAATTACTCAGCTTAAACTAGTATTAAATCCTGTAAATGATATTTATAAATAAGCTTATTTTAAATTTCTAGCTATAGTTATTAAATAATTTCTTAATAAGTAAAGCCTTTATAAAGTAGACTATATTCTTAATAAGGATTCTATATATATTAGGTAGAATTATAAAAAAAGTTATATAATATTTAGTATATTAGCTAGGGTATTTTACTAATAATGATAAATAAGTTTAGGAGGAGAATCCTATTAAAGTAGATAAAGTTATATAAAACTTTAAAAAAAAAAGTAATAAATTTAGTTAATTAGTAATATTTTTAGGAATAATATTTTCTTCTTATTTTAGGTTGTTCTGCATGTAGTTTTATAATTATAGTTAGAAAACTACACTTATAGTCTATACTATTATTTCTTTATTTTATTTCTTTATTTTATTGCCTGTTAAGGATAACTAGTCTTGTTTACTATCCTACTATTACTAGTAATATAGCTGTATAGCTAGAAGTTAATTTACTGCTAGTTTTTAGTTATTTTATTCTATTCTGCCGCTTATTAGACCATCGCTTGTTTAATTGAACTTCACGAATTCATCTATTTCACCATTAACAAGAACACCTCTTTTATAATATTTATATTATTTATTTTTTTAATATAACAAGGTAATTAAGATAAAATATCTAAAATAATATTTATTTTATTTAATTTATAAAAAAATATCTAGTAAGAGTTACTAGATATATTAATTAGTATATATTAATTATAGGTTTAACTTTTTTAAAGTAATAATATTAAAAAATGTTTATTTAAAAATACTAATAATAAATATATAATTAATATAAATAATAATCTTAGCTATAACTTAACTAAATAATAAGCTTTCTATAATATTTATACTAGATAAGAGACTTTTAATTTAGTAAGCTAGTAATTATATTTTATTTTCAAAAATCCTTACTTAAAATAATACTAGTTTTATATAAGTATAAGGTACTAGTATACTCTAGTTTTTATAGGCTCCTTTAATATAATATACTATAATACTATAACCTTTACTAAAAATATTAAGGTTAATATAAAATATCTTTTTTAAATTAAAATAAATAAGAAATTAAGAATATATAAATTTATTTTATAAATCTTAAAAAACATTTAGTTCTTTGATAAATAGCTTAAATATAATATTTTTAATATAGTCTTATTATTTTTATTCCTTTTAAGGTACTAGTTTTAATAGTATAATTTTTTATTATTAAAGAAGGTTAATATATTTAGTATATTATTTAATATAGTATTAAAACTAGCCTATAAGACCACAATAATATCCTAGATTTTTTAAAATTTAAAAAATTTAAATATAAGTATAGCTTTAAGTTTCTTTATTAAAGTTATAAGGCCTGATATATTAATTTATTATTTTAGTAATTAAATTAATAAGAATCTTAAAGATATTTTTATAAGCTTAATTTTAATATTAAGATTTTATAAATATTTAAAAACTTACTTTAAGTATATTAGATAGATATTAAAGCGTTTAGAGATAATAATAATATTATTAATATATATTTTATAAAATTCTTTAAAATTAGCTAGATATAGGTTTATCTAATGTTAGATATAAAAAATATTATTAATAAATTTAATAATAATAATATTAAATATTTCCTAATTATAATGACTTATTATTACTCGCTATTTATAATACTTATATTTTAATAATTAGTAATAAAAGAACTTAATAGTATTAACTATAAAAATATAGTAGTAATTATAAATAATTTAAATGATTTTTTATTATATAAAAATTAGATATAAATTAGGGTTTATTTTATAATTTAATTTATATATATATACTATAATATATTCTTTTTATTTTAACTTT